>NC_068370.1:35066085-35188585 GCF_020536995.1 Dreissena polymorpha
CCCTACTGCGCCGCTTTGAAGCCATATATTTTACCTTTGACCTTGAAGGATGACCTTGACCTTTCACTACTCAAAATGTGCAGCTCCATGAGATACGCATACATGCCAAATATGGAGTTGCTATCTTCAATATTGCAAGATTTGACCTTTGACCTTGAAGGATAACCTTGACCTTTCACCACTCAAAATGTGCAGTTCCATGAGATACGCATGCATGCCAAATATCGAGTTGCTATCTTTAATATTGCAAAATTTGACCTTTGACAATGTCCTTGAAGGATGACCTTGACCTTTCACCACTCAAAATGTGCAGCTCCATGAGATGCACATGCATGCCAAATATCAAATTGCTATCTTAAATATTGCAAAATTTTGATCTTTGACCTTGACGGATTACCTTGACTTTGACCTTTCGCCACTCAAAATGTGCAGCTCCATGTGATACGCATGCATGCCAAATATCAAGTCGATATCTTCAATATTGCAAAATTTGACCTTCGACCTTGAAGGATGACCTTGACCTTTTACCACTCAATATGTGCAGCTCCATGAGATACGCATGCATGCACAATATCGAGTTGCTATCTTCAGTATTGCAAAATTTGACCTTTGACCTTGACCATGAAGGATGAACTTGACCTTTCACCACTCAAAATGTGCAGTTCTGTGAGATATGCATAAATGCCAAATATCAAGTTGCTATCTTCAATATTGCAAAATTTGACCTTTGACCTTGACCTTGAAGGATGACCTTGACCTTTCACTACTCAAAATGTGCAGCTTCATGAGATATGCATAAATGCCAAATATCAAGTTGCTATCTTCAATATTGCAAAATTTGACCTTTGACCTTGACCTTTAAGGATGACCTTGACCTTTCACCACTAAAAATGTGCAGCTCCATGAGATACACAAGCATGCCAAATATCAAGTTATTATCTTCAATATTGCAAAATTTAACCTTTGATCTTGACCTTTCACCTTGAAGAATGACCTTGACCTTAACCTTTCACCACTCAAAATGTGCAGCTCCATGAGATACACATGCATGCCAAATATCAAGTTGCTATCTTCAAAATTGCAAAAGTTATGGGCAATAGTAAAGTTTTCGGACGTGCGGACGGACGGACGGACCGACAAACGGACGGATTGACTGACGAACAGAAAGACGGACAGTTAAATAACTATATGCAACCCTTCAGGGGCATAAAAAAGTTATAGCGGTAGTTATATATTTGACCTCTTACCTTGAAGGATGACCTTGACCTCGACCTTTCACCTTTCAAAATGTGCAGCTCCATGAGATACACATGCATGCCAAATATCAAGTTGCTATTTTCAATATTACAAAAGTTATGGGCAATGTTAAAGTTTTCGGACGGGCGGACGGACGGAAGGACAAACAGACGGATTGACTAACGAACAGACAGACGGACAGTTAAAAATCTATATGCCACCCTTCAGGGGCATAACAAAGTTATGGCGAAAGATAAAGTTTTCGGACTGACGGACAGATGCCATATATTTGACCTTTGACCTTGAAGGATGACCTTGACATTGATCTTTCACCTTTAAAACTGTGCAGCTCCATGAGATACACATGCATGCCAAATATCAAGTTGCTATCTTCAATATTGAAAAAGTGGTGGCCAATGTTAAAGTTTTGGATGGACGGACAGGCGCCATATATTTGACATTTGACCTTGGAGGATGACATTGACCTTCACCTTTCACTACTCAAAATGTGCAGCTCTATGAGATACACATGCATGCAAAATATCAAGTTGCTTTCTTAAATATTGAAAAAGTTATGGCCAATGTTAAAGTTTTCGGACGGACGGACAGACGCCTATAGTTGACATTTGACCTTGAAGGATTATCTTGACCTTCACCTTTCACCACTCAAAATGTGCAGCTCCATGAGATGCACATGTATGCTAAATATCAAGTTGCTATGTTCAATATTGAAAAAGTTATGGCCATTAAAGTTTTCGGACGGACGGACAGACTGACACACTGACTGACTGACGGACAGTTCAACTGCTATATGCCACCCTACCGGGGGCATACAAATAATTTGGGTACGAAAGGAAATTTGGGTAGGAACAAAAATTGGGAAGAAAATAATTTAGGTACGAAAAAAAAATGGGAACGAAAAAAAATTTGGGTACGAAAAAACATCGGGTACGAAAAAACATTGGGTACAAAAAGTTTGGGTACGGAAAAAAATGGGGGTACGAGAAAGTAGTACCCGTGGGGAACTTGACCCACAATCGCACATTCTTGGCCCTTTCCGTCAAACATCGGATAAGTACCTCGAAGGCAATAGTATGAATACACATTTCAGAAGGTAAAATGAGGTCCTACCTACGCGCGTCAAAATGTTAGCGAAATATGTAAACAAAGCGGTAGCCTGTCAGGAATGTTTGAAATAACGGAGACAATCGTGTATTGATGTAAGTTAATTGAAGAAATGTACAGAAAATATGTTAAATAAGCAACGGCGATATTTTTCTCAGCCACATAATTGTTAATAGTTTGATATCACAAAATAAAAGTGAAAGTAGAAATGTCAAAAAAGACAACCTGTCAACGTGTTGTTTTTGCAGGCAAGAGAGGGCGATTACACTCAATTAGTTCACATTTTTACCGTAGGCTTTGCCAATGACCTTTTTAGTATGGGTGGCTTTGTTATTATTTATTGCTATCATGTAACTGCATGATTGTGTACATGTTTACAATACACAAAGCATAAACAATAATATAAATTACTGATTGAGCTTATAATAATCTGATAACTATAGCCAGGTCTACTAAGGACTTAAAATACAATTTTGTGTCCTGATTTTATGAAGACTTGAGCTATTTATGCACATAGAGTATAAAGATATGGGGTGATCCACAAATAAAAAGTATTTTTGATCTGTGTTGTGCAGACTCTTTTTCCATGACTGTGACAGTTAAATTTTCATGTGAAAATGATGTCAATTTTTTTCTGAAGCATTTCATTTAACCATTGCATATAATGAACTGTTCTGCATATAATTTTCCATTTTGATAGGTGTATATTAGGTGATCTACAGGAGATGACCAGGGTTCCAGAGAAAAGGGATATACGTTTGAGATCAGGTCAGGGCTCCATATAAAAGTGGTTAAATGGTATACATTTTATACATCATCATGCCAGTGCTGAAGAGAAAATGGGTATATATTTTCGAAAATTTTACCATTTAAAAATGTTTAAATACCGCTTGACTAAGGCTCTTAATTCATCTAGCATTAACATTTGTACTATATCTTTTTAACATTAAAAAATAATATTTAAAGTACAAATTTAATCTACCAATGTGTACAGATACTACTTAACATATATTTGACTGTATTGAATGTAGGAACTAGTTAAAATATCAATTAGAAATAAAAGATCAGGGGGTGAAATATTCATTGCCTGAAGCTCTGACCCTGGAACTATGTTTATATATCTTAAAACACACTGATTAAATAAGTTAAACAATACATTGATACAACAGAGGGAAAATCGTCCCCTCTAAACAACATGATACATAATTATGTTTAATATGCATGGATCTGTATCTGGATTTGGATAGGTACACACCTTAAGGTATGCCCGCTGTCGGAGAGAGATGGGAGTGACTTACATTTTGGATTTAATTTAATTCACTGAAATTCATCACTGAAGTTACAGTATGATCTTATTTGATATAGATGTACATGATTGTATCACGCAACATATATTAAATAATAATCAGTATAAATTACTGTCATGATTTCAGTATCATTTAAATAATTTCACTCAAGTTTATCATTCATATACATTACTTTTGTAAATATAATCAATACATGTATACTAGATGCAAACATATTTGAAATAACACACTTTGATATACTGTATATAATGTAACTACACATCCAAGCAGTCCATCAAACCATTGCAACCGAGCCACCTGGTGTGCCAATGCACCAGCAGAAAAGTCAAATGCCTTCTAACTTAGTGCATTATACTATTTATAACATCTACATTAGTTACAGGTACATGTTTACATTTGTATGTGTTTAAAAAAATGTACAATCTTTAATCACATCATCTGACCATGCATGTCCTAGATTTCAAAATCAAGGCCCTGGTCAGACACATTGATAACATAAACGTTAAACTGTTACCAGGCTTCTAAAATTAACTTTTATTGAACTATGTAAGGACATCTAAATCAGGCACTGATTTTTCTTGTTTTAAAACAGTCATATATCAGTTGTGGCCTCTCGGAAATGACCCATTTTTGCTTACTTGTCACAACCTTAAAACTTTCCACACTTCAATAATAGCAACTCTGGATTTAGGTGATCTTCAATGGTACATTTACACTTTAGCTCTGTCACAAGAGTGCTGGGAAAGACAAGTCACATATTTAAATCTTGGCCATGTCAAACTAAAAGTGTCAAAGACAAATGAAAGATGTGTTCATAAATTATTGTCCTATTGTTTACTACTGCTGTGAGTTTTTATATAATATAACTGATGACCATCATGTGAGAGAAAATTCACATTATCTTAGTATATCAGGTTTAGCAGCCTTTTAGATAACAAAGTTGGCTAGTTTTCAACGTCGCTTCTGGGGATCAAACTCGCAGCGCAACCTCCTGCAATCAAAGTTGACACTCTACCACTAGGCATTTAGGTAGATTCTGACATTTTTCGATCCCTCGTGAGCAGCCAAACCAAAAATTAAGTCAAATATTGCCGACTCAGTTTTATTGAATCTGTTCATGAGAGATAATGGAAGGTGCAACATCTCTCACGCTCCCTAGCATCGCCTTAAGCAGTATTCACTTCTCAACAGGGAAGTGCTGGAGTCATTGATCCCGAGGAACCAGAAAACACTTGATTAATGTTTGAAATAAAATCATTTGATTAATGACAATTCTATTATTTGAGCCAGGTCACAGAAAAAGGGCAGTCTAATCAGTATTCAATTAAACTATTTGTTATTGCCAGAAAACCGCTTTTAAGCGACTGCAGGCTGATCTGGATCCAAACTGGCCTCAGTCGCCTTAATGTCTCTTTTACTGTGACATAGTTCATTTAACTTTAAAATGATATCAAGTACTAAAATAGAAATAAGAAAGAATACAAACCAGTAATTTGAGTAAAGAGTTTGTTATCAATGTTGAATTTCAGGACAGCTTGGTGATCTGCAAATCCCATATGATATGTTGATATCGGGCATCATAGTCAATCAATAAGTCGCAAAATGCTCAAATAGAATTTATAAAGCAAAATGTGACTTAAATTGATTACTAAAAATACCAGAATGCCAGTTTTGCCGTGTCAAGCTGTCAAGATCCAGAAAGTCCTTCATTCACATCGAATATATCATTCGAATTCCATCCATTGTTGTCATTAGCGGAGATTTAGTTAATAAAAAACTCATATATCCTAAATGACAGTTTCTAAATAGCCAAACAAGCCGATTTATGCTGTAAGAAAGTTTTGTCAACATTCTCTCATGGGCGCGGCCATTGTTGTATGTTTAGGCACGAACGACAACTCTGCTGTCAGAGAATGTTATCAATTAAAATCAGCGAGGTATGCCGATTAGAAAAATCGAGTTATCTCAATCTCACTGGCTCGGTCTTTTACATAGGTCGCCATTGTGAAGAATTTTTTCATGGTATTATAACTCAGACGAGCTGCTTCGCAGCATCGTCAAAAAGTAGTGATCCGAGAATAGCGGTCACTCTTCGACAACGGTCACTTTGACCATTTCCCTTGACTGACCGCAGTTCTCAGTTTTGACTGTATATGCAAATATTTAATGCAAATTACATAGGAAAACTAAGCGCATGTTGGTGAGATTTATTTAATTGCATACATGTATCAAGGATTAACACTTGTAAAAATAAACTTTATTTATACACAATTTACATACGAATACAAAATAGCATGTTTGCCTGATATTTTATTTCTTGCACAAATTTTATTGAATTCTATTTTTTAAACACAATTTACATTAAAAACATACATGTTTATATCAGCAGAAGATCTGTCGGTTTGATATTGGTTTCTGTGAATGTCAGATTACAGTTTTCCAATTAACCAACTACCAAAAATATATCGCCGTCTTAAAGAATAGATGAGAGGGTGAATATGTGTTGTGATTGTAATAGAAAATACAGTCAGAAGTGAGAAAAGGCAAATACCACTTGTGCAGATCTGTTTTTGTAAATGAATGTGAAGATCGATCAAATTCTCCATCATTTATTAAATATTGTAAACTTATGTAGACATCAAAGTTCCCATCCTTTTTTTTAAGTAAACAATCATCTTATTCGAATTTAATACGGGACATGAACAATACAAATGTATTCTTTTAGTATTAAACTGTTCCCAAAAATACAAGTTGTATCAATCGGTAAAATACAACTGCACAGAAAGAATTCCCGTATTATGCTACTCGCTAGTTTTCCAATTCAGTATAACCATACTAGCCGGATTACTTTTAATGACGTCACTTTAAATGCAGAAAATTATAAGAACATTCTTGATTAATTATGAACGCTTAAACTCATTTTTGTTCAGCTTTAATGATTCAAAGTTGTATAAAATAAAAGGAATATTACGCAAGTAAATTGTTACAAGTGTTTGTATCAGTCTCGTGGCTTGCGCTATTTCGTTTCACAATCGAGACTTCGCCTCTTGTGAGATACGTCATCACACAAGCCACTCGACTGATACAAACACATGGAACAATTGACTAGCGTAATATTACGTATGTATTAAAATTTATGTTTGTAATATTATTTATTATATACCCGCTTTATGTTCGTAAAAAAATACATGTTGTATCATACGGTAAAATACAACTGCACACAAATAATTTCGGTATTATACTTCTCGCTAGTTTTCCAAATCCGTATTACCAAACTATCCGGACTACTTTTGACATCACTTTCAATGCAGAAAATTATAAGAACATTCTTGGTTAATTATGAACGCTTAAACTTATTTTTTAACTTAAATGATTCAAAGCTGTATAAAATAAAAGGAATATTACGTAAGTCAATTGTTTCAAGTGTTTGTACAGTCTCGTGGCTTGCGCTATTCCGTATCACACTCTAGGCTCCGCCTCTCGTGAGATACGCTATCACACAAGCCAGTCGACTGATACAAACACTAGCGTAATATTACGTATGTATTTTAATTAATGTTTATGATATAAATAATAAAAATCTAGTTACTATGTCCTTATTTTCCGAAAAACATTTTTTTGGTCGTACCTGAAAAAAAACAGCAACATTTTGTTTACAGCTGGATGTGATATTATTACTCATTGCTAACAAAAACAAATCTGTAAATAAAACCAACAAGTCAAATTTTACGCAGAAGCCATTAAAACAAAATATGCGTGAAACGCAATCTATACTGATGCTCTATGTAAGACATGTTAAATGATTCTGTAAAGAGGCTAAATATAATAGATAATCCCAGAATCGATAAATTGAACGTCGCCATATTGGCTATCACGTGATCCCGCCGCCATCTTGGTACTGAAGAATTTGACAAATATCAGCGATGTAGAACTAATCTGTCAAATTCTTCACGTAATTATTAAGGTCGAATTTGCTGTATTTTTTTAAGAAATCCTTTCAGTTATGCCTTATGCGTAAAACACAATTATTTCTTTATTGAATTTTATTATTCGAAAATAATTATAAAGTTTTTTTTTCCGCATAGAAAGTCTGAAGTAAACTTTGTGAATTTTAAAGTTATTAATTCCGGAGATGTTAATTTGCGAAATATTGAAATATTTTTTACCGAGACCTACAATTTCTTTGATATCTGCCTTTGATTAAAACATTAAAATTTCTTTATAAAAATAATATAGTTCCAGATATACTCATTAAGAAAATGTATATGATTCAATACCGATACATACTTTTTTATTGAATAGTTCATATCTTTGTTTTTCTAATGATTTATTAATTTTTTAATAATAGTACTTATTAAAGTAACATTTTTTAGGTAATGTAAAATCTCTAGCCGAAATAAAACTTGTGATTTTAACTAAAATTGGTCCGGAAATATTTATAAGCGATACTCTGTAAGATTTCATGTAGTGGCAAACTTTTCTTAATAAAAAGTATATGGTTTAGTCTTAAACTGTGTTGTTTTTTATTAATATATTTTATTAAATATTAACAATGGCTTTTTCTCAAACATTTTAAACATCGAACGAGGGGTAAAACAAGGATGTCCACTATCATCCTCGCTATTTATTATATCCATCGAGTATCTATCACACTATATCCAATCAAATGAACATATAAAGGGAATATCGCGTGAACCGGTCTAAGAAATTAAACAGTCGCAACTTATTTCTTAAATGACAGTAGTGACTCATTCAATACTCATAGAATCGCAAACCCTTTTTGGAATGGCATCGGGTCTTAAACTGAACTTAAGTTAATGCACTGTGCTACGAGTAGGTAAATTTAAACAAAGTAATATTCATCTTAAAAAAGAAATGAAATTCAACTGGACATCAGATGAAGCAACAACGTTAGGAATAACGTTTACAAACAATGAAAAATAAAACAATTCTAAAAACATATTGCGTAAATTACAACAATTTAAAAATTGTTAAAAATCATGGCAGCATCGTAAACTTACAATTATCGAAAAAAACCTGTGTTGAAAACGTTTGCACTGCCTAAATTAATTTATACACTAACAGTTCTCCCAAACCCACCAACTGATATTATGGAAGATATAAAATCAGAAATATTTAATTTCATATGGGACGGTTAACCTGATAAAATTAAACGAACCCAATTAATTCAATCAGTAGAATATGGAGGTATCAGACTAACAGATATAGATTCATTCCTGAATGCAATCAAATGCAGTTGGGTTAAAAGATATTTGGATAATACCAATACGAGTAAATGGAAATTATTCTTCCAGAAAATTCTTAAAACATATGGTGATTCCTTACTTTTTGAATGTAATATCGACAATAATATCTTGGGTGAAATCTCAACCCAAAACATATTTCTATCGAATGTTCTATCGGCATGGTGTAGAGTTACTCATAATTTAGAAACCAAAATAAACAGTAAAACCATTATATGGAACAATAGAGACATAACTTCTAACAATAAAACTTTTTTCTATAAACATTGGTTTGAACGAAACAAAAAATATGTTGATCAATTGTACGACTACAGAATAAACGATTTATATTCCTTTGATAATTTATGTTACATATTCGGAATACCTACAAGTAATTTCCTGATGTACTACACATTGATTCAAAGTATACCCATACATATTAAAGCTGTTACCAATACAAATAGCACACCATGTACTAAAAAAACATTCGTAGAAAACATAATTGCAAAACAAAACAAGAAACCGTCGGAGACGGGTGATGCTCCCTGAAGTTTTTTTTGTCACAATATGGCACTATATATTCAGATTACAGGAAACGTCTTGAGGACAGAGTAGTCGGGGGGACAAGATTTTTTTTATAGAAAAATTCAAAGGGCCATAACTCTGTGAAAAATCATCCGACCAGAACCCGCTGATAATATGCACATCTCCTCTTGGTAGTGAAGCTTCCCATAAAGTTTCATTGAATTCCGGTCATTAGTTGCTGAGAAATAGCCCGGACAAAAATTGTGCACGGATGGCCACACGGACACACGGACGGACAGACGAAGCGGCGACTATATGCTCCCCTCAAAATAAATTTTGGGGAGCATTACAAAACGAACAAAATATTTTACAAACTACAAATCAAAACCCCTACCAAACCCTCTAAAGTCCAAACTTAATGGCTAAACCTTCTTGCAGAAAAAGAATTTAATTGGAAACAAATATATGTCATGCCATATAAATCAACTACTGATAGCACATTGAGACATTTCCAATATAAATTCATCCAGAGAATCATAACTACAAATAAATATCTTTTTAAGTGCAACCTATCCAACAAAAATCTATGTGATATGTGTAGTGAACATATTGAAACAATAGAACACCTTTTCTGGGAGTGTTAACATATTCAATCTCTATGGAATCAATTGACAAACTTTCTAGAGAAACAACAATTAAATGTTAAACTATCTCTCTTAGACAGCAGTTTAGGGGTAAATACTTTCAAAATACGAGAGGTTAATAACGCTGTGAATTACATTATTATATTAATGAAATATTTTATATTCAGCATTAAATGCAGGAAACAAACACCCACCATGAACTGTTTCACCAATTATTTAAAATTGAAGATTCAAATTGAAAAAGAAATTACCCTTAACAACGATACACTTCATATATTTGAACATAAATGGAAACACATTAAACTTTCATAAACAAGTCCAGTTGCTGTCTACCCACTTTATGCAACTCATATTTATTCATAATTCTTCTGTTTGCTTTTGTTTTTTTAAACACCTTTCACAAAGAACCAAAGAAAAGAAATACATATTAACTTTTTTTAATAAAAAAGACAAGGTCAAAAAGTATATATTAGCATATTTTGTATAACATGTTTGAACATTAATGCTGCTACGTGGTATCACTTTGTTTTATGATCATATACATGTATACATTGAATGTTTTTATATTGAAGAAAAAAAGATTTAAAAAAAAATATATATTTTCTTAAACAATCGCTTTCAAACAAAAATCTCTTGCAGAACAATATTTTTGTGATTTTAAATGTACAAGTCCAGGGGATATTCATTAGCGAAAATGTGTAAGATGGCAGTTTTTTTTAATTAAAAAGTGAATATCTGCTTTTGCTTGGAACTTGATTTTTATTTTATCATTTAAAAAACATTATTATGTTAGAATCAAAGTCTGTAGTCTGAACAAACTGTTTTAGTCTTGTTCTAAATATTTACAGAGACGTAGATAACAGAGATAGGCAGCTCGCCAAATATCGGCAAACTCTCGCACGTCGCGGGTTTCGGCGAGATAAGCGCGCAACTGTTTGTCGGTTGCCACGGTAGTTAACACGTGTCTGAAACACGCTTTCTCGTTCCAGTTTTTGTAAATTTGAAATAAAAAAACTGGTATTGGCGTCGCACTGAAGTGCGGCGACTAGTATGTAATACGTTATTTTCGCTTATGGGAGGAGAAGTTATTTTACGGATCAATGTATATATTTTTGTTGTCAGAATATCTTGCATAGTGGTGATTTTTGTGTAAATTAGTGTACATAAGTACTGCATTTGTGCCTATTTCATTTACTACAACATGTATTGTCAATAATGCAAAGCTTATTATTTTAATTAATAATTGATCACAGGGACTGGGCAATAATAAAAGATAACAGGGGCTGGGCAAATACGCGAACCGGTGAAACTTTCTGGTTTTGTATAAAAACAAAACTTCTTTGTTCCACTGTCACAGCAACCACCTAGTTACTAATAAAGGCGCCAAAGAGCGCGAAGCACGACACGTATTATTAATTTTAATAATGAGTCTTGATAAAGGAAGCAGCCGCTTATCAATGAGGAGCACCATCACAGAACCCCAGTCTCATTACTATCAAGTCCTCCTACATTTTTTTTAAGAAACACATATAGAAGGCCGCAGGCCTGACCCGTATCTTGCCAGTGGTATGGACCCTTTGGTATGGACCTTTAACCACGCTCACTATCGAGCGTTTAAACTTCCGGGTTTACATTTAAACCGACTATTAATAGCTTATTAATATCTTAGTTAGAAGGTGACTTTTCAAGCGGTTCCGTAGTGTAGTGGTTACACGCTCGCTTTACATGTGAGAGGCCCAAGGTTCGAGCCCCAGTAGAATCAAATTATTTTATTTGTGTTCTATGTTAAGTTTTTGTTTTGATGTAGACATTTTAGTTTAAATAAAAATGATATTTTATTGTAACCATTTTTTTTTTTTATTATGCCCATGAAATATATGTGTGAGTGGGTGGGGGGTTCGTAAACACATTAAAACTTTTGCAGTGTTTTCATATCAATGAGTACTCAACCCCTATCGTAAATGAGCAACGTAAGAATTAGTTCAGAATCATCTCCCCTTGAAGTTGAGAAAAATATGAAATTACGCTTACAAGATGAAGCAGATTTGTTAAAACCTACACAGTTCTGTTCCATTAATGAAAGCTGCACACGGATGCCAGAAAAAAGGAAACCAATGTAAATAAAATGAACTATGAACTATTTGGGAGTAACAACACAAAATCATAGATAATGGTTATTTGGGGGTTAAAACACAACATCATAGATAATGGTTATTTGGGGGTTATAACACAAAATCATAGAGAATGATTATACCAGTATCTTTTTCTATTTTGTTTAAAATAATCGGCCAATATATTAATATTTACAATAGAAAAAAAATCGTTCCATGTAACTTCATTGGGTGCCTTTTACACTGAGATTCCCGACGCCCTTTGATGCTTTGCATCAATACTTATCTTGTGTATTATTAAAATGAGAATGTATGCGGTATTATCACACAATTGTAATGTGTCAATTAAAATAAATCACATGCCGCATTGTTGTATTTAGCGATTTTATTCGGCTCCGTATTTGTTGATTACACCAAAGCGTTCGATTATTTCGTGAGGGATATCATACGGTATAAACTGTTGAAACTAGGCGTTAGAGGAAAAATGCTTGATATCATAAAATATATATATACAAATGTTAAATCAAGAATAAAATTAGGTAATGCAATAAGTAATGAAGATTTTTCCTGTTTTTTAGGAGTTAGACGGGGAGAATCATTATAACCTTTCCTATTTTCTATCTATTTGAACGACATAGAAGAACAATATATGTTAAATGGTTTTAAAGGAACAGATATTGGTATGCTAAAATTATTTTTATTGTTAAATGCAGATGACATTGTAATTATGGCAGAAACTGAGGATGAACTAATAAAAGGTCTGTCTTTGTTAGAGGAATATTGTGATAGGTGGAAATTATGTGTTAACACAAATAAAACAAAGGTTATGGTTTTTTAAAAAGGGGACAACTTAGGAGAGGTATTAATTTTTTACAATGACCAAGCATTAGAAATTGTTAAATCATTTACATATTTAGGAATTGTATTCACTACAGGAGGATCTTTTGCAAATATATTTGAAACCCTTGCAGGTCAAGCCTCAAAGGCTGTTTTTAAGCTTAACTCATATTTAATAAATTATCCAACAATTTCAATACTTACCAAATTTAAGTTGTTTGATCAGCTGAAAGAGTTGAAAGAGTTCACCTTAATTTTTGCAAAAAAATTCTTGGCGTGAAAATTCAAACACAAAATAATTTTGTAAATGGGGAACTTGGAAGAACATCCTTGATAACTAAAAGAGCCATAAATGTAATACGGTATTGGTTGAAAATTATACAGTTAGAAGATCATAAGTATGTAAAGGGTATTTATAGCCACATGTGCGAGAATTTAATAATTAAACCAAATAAACATTATTGGGCAAAATCTGTATGTAATCTGTTGCAAACCTTAGACTTTTGTAAATTTTGTTAAAGTGCACTCACCTTTCTCAATGTGTCATGATGATTACACATAACATTTTACCAAGATATAAACCAATCGGATTGTTCTTCGCAACTCTAAATTTACTAGTCTTAATTGCGTTGTACAACGACGAAATTACTCTAGAATCTTCTATTCTAAACATCAGAGGGCAATCCCAACTTTCTCGACATATTCAACTGCCATACACACGCGCTATAGCTAGTAAACGCTTCTATGCTAATGCTATATTTGTAAGAAAAACACTTTGTGTCTTTTTAACAGACATTAAAGTTACATGGCTTAACACAATCATGTTGCTTTCTGGGGATATCGAACTAAATCCAGGCCCAGTATCGATTAGCTCCCAAGCATCCTCTGTCACGGAGATAAATACACTTACTCACTTATTGAATATGCCTAATAATTTTTCATTTATTCAGTAAAATATAAAGTATTTTTAACAAAATGGATATTCTTACAGCAGAACTATCGAATTTTGATGTATTATCATTTACTGAGACTTGGCTTAATAACTCTATTAAAAATGACGATCTACTTATCCCCTCATATCACCGCCCCGAGCGCAAAGATCGAACGCACGATAGCCACGGCGGGGTCATACTTTACGTTAAAGATTTTATCCACTATGAACGCAGACCTGACCTTGAACCTATTTCATTAGAATGTATTTGGATTTAACTACATCTGCAGAGTAAAAAGCGCGTCTTATTTGGGTTATATTATATACCACCAAACGCAGATGCATCTTACACTAATTTAATTGAAAACTCTTTAGGTTTAGCAATTGACACCGTTATATCAGATATTATAAAACGGGCGATTTTAACATGAATAACAATATATCTAAATTAGCAAGGAAACTTGACTCTTGGTGCACTGAGTACAGCCTAGTTCAAGTAATTGGCGAACCAACTCACTTCACAGAAAGGTCTTCGTCAATTCTTGACTTGTTGCTTTTAAGCAACCCAAACAGCTTGGTATTGTCAGGTGTCGGTGATCCTTTTTTTGATCAACATTATTGCTACCATTGTCCTATTTTTGCTCTATTCAAATATAACAAGCCAAAAGCGAAAACATACGAGCGCCTAATATGGAAATACTATGACGGTAATTACGATTTGTTACGCGTTCTCTTCATTTAATTGGGAATCAATTGTAAGTAATGATGTCGATATTTACTGCACTAATATCACTGATACTATTATTCGAAATGCTAAACATTGTATTCCACACAAGCTAATTAAGATAAAACCGCGTGACGCCCTATGGCTAAATACACACATCTGTCGTATGATAAGAAAACGAAAACGAGTTTACAAACTTGCGAAATGCAAAAACAGTATCTATTATTGGTCCAAATTTCGAACACTTCGAAACCAGACCACATCATTAATCAGACAAGCCAAAGATCATTACTATGATAACCTATGCGAAAAACTTAAACAAAATAACCTCACGTCTAAGGACTGGTGGAGAACTCTAAAGCATTTATCAAAAAACCTTGTAATAACTCAATAAGTGCACTAATTAATCCCGCCGATAATTCAATTGTAACTGACTGCGTTGAAAAGGCGAACATTCTTAACAATTTCTTTCAAAGTCAGTCAAAAATTGACATTGATAATGATACTATACCTGATCTTGCTTATGTTCCAATTTCTAACTTTCTAGAGTCCTTCATTATCACTTCTACTGATGTTCATGATGTTCTCAAAACACTCTCTGTAGACAAAGCATCATGACCTGACATTATAAGTAACCGAATGTAGAGACGAACTGTCAAGCCCTTTATGTGACCTCTTTAATCTCTCACTCGAAACCTGTATAATGCCAAGCTGTTGGAAAGAAGCGAACGTCAGTGCAGTTTTTAAAAAAGGTGACCCTAAACCGTCCAATATCATTGCTTAATACAATCGAACAAGTGTTTGAAAATTTTTTTTTAAAATGTGTACAATCACCTAATTAATAACAAAATTCTAACCTCATTTCAGTCCGGCTTTTTGCCATCCCGGCGATTCGCTTGACAATCTGGTTACGATAAGTCTTTGTTGTTTATAATCCCTGTCCTTCCATCAAAAATCCTTCGTCCTTATTTGCTCATAGTTTTTTTATTTTATATTTTTCTATTATTTTTTCTTTTTTTCTACTTCTTTCAAAACCTTCGTATATGTATCACTCATATTTCCTATGTCTAGCTTAAACTAAGTTATATTGTTCCTAATACACTGCCAATAATGTGTAAATATAATCCCAAGGAGAGAAACTATATAAGAATCCTTTCTTTCGTTTCAATCCTTTTCTGATATCTTTTGTATTGTGTATTTTGATATATTGTACTTGCCAAAAGAAATAAATATGTTTAAACTAAACCTTAGGCTCCAATATGCATGGCTGAACCAAGGTGTAGGTGATGAAAAGTGTTTTTTAATCTTTGGTAAAGCCTATATTAAATGATACATTTATCCAAAATTGGATGTTAGAACTTAATGATTCATCAAGAGCAATAAGTTACAGGCAGTTCTGTAAATTTAAATTCCAACCTTACTTAAAAAATGTTAGCATAAATAAGTTTAGATCTGATCTCTGTAGATTAAGGGTTTCATACCACAGATTAGAAAAAGAATCATGCAGATGACACAAACCTGAAGCCATACCATTTCATGATAGAAAATGTCAACTTTTTATAATAATCATTATTAGACTTCATTCTCATTGCAATCACACTTTGTGTAAATTAGCATAAATAATAGTTTGTGTAGTTTGTGTAGTTAAAACCGTTGAAGAATGTGCTTAATAAAAATGTGCCTTCCGTTTTATAACTTAAGGAAGGTTTTAATAAATATATGATTTAATTTATAAATTTGGTTTTGATACAAGAGTCGTTTAATAATTAATATAAGAATTTAATAATTTAATATTAATCCGGTGATCAAGGAATATTAAATTGAAGAATTTAAACAGGTGCTTGTTGATCAATGTATGATATAGGAAGATAATTTAAGAAGGTGTCTTAGCTCAGGTAATATTTAATACCACACAACACCTGGTAATAAGACAAAATTTTGTGGTTGTAAACTGTCTTTCTGTGTTCATTTGCTGAATTTGACAATTAATGTATAGAAATTAGGCTGATTTTATTACAGTGTTTTTAGGTTATGATGTAACATTCATGTAAAACACATAAATCCTATTTTAAAGGTAACTGGCTTTTGGGGACGTCAACTGCAGTAGTCTGTTATATCTTATGGAGAAATTGCCATTATTACAATATGCAGTAACAAGTCAATTGAACAGCCTGAATGTTGTCGGGTTGGTGATAATTTCTAAACCTGCCAAATGATATAATATTGACATTTTATTTCAAAGCGGCGCTATAGGGGCATTGTGTTTCTTACAAACATATCTCTTGTTCATTTAAATTTAGAATAGAAGATAATAAATATCATATCTCATCTGATATGCTCATTTGTATTTTCAGTTTGGCCAAGCCCAGGAGGGAGCGACTGAGTTATGGGGTGAAAAAGCTGCACAAGCAATCTCGACATTACTTGATGAATCATCCCCAACAGCACTTGACGATGGTTTCCTGCTCGATAAGGATGAATCCATAACTGAGAACTGAAGATGATACTTCTCTCAACACCGCATTATATGAAGACAAAGCAACTCATTGTGGTTCGTCATCGTCAACAACAGAACCAGACTCAGCTGCCATTGGAGTCTGTCAGTTGAGATCATTGTGCCTATCAGGGTTGAGTGTTACATACTTAAGGAAGTAATACCAAGCCTTATATTGTCAATACGCACGCAAGAGACCTGAACATGCTCTGTTTACATTCAGATCAAAGCAATGGCAAAACATATTTAAGTATGAAAGTACGTGTTAATGAAGCAGGAAACACTAATGTGTATGTATGTTCATTGTTAGGAAGTTGCTCAGGACCATTTTTTGTGTTAACAAATTTCTAGTGATGACCTTTTTGCCAATTAGCTCACCTGAGCACAATGTGCTTATGGTGAGTTTTTGTGATCACCCTTTGTACGTCGTGCGCAGTGTGCTGTGCGGCGTAGACATTTGCCTTGTTAACACTCTAGAGGCCACAATTATTGTCCAATCATCATGAAATTTGGTCAGAACATTTGCCTCAATGATATCTTGGACAAGTTAAAAAATGGTTCGGTTTATTGTCCGTCATCATGAAACCTGGTCAGAATATGCGTCCCAATGATATCTTGGGCAAGTTCAAAAATGGTGCCGTTGGTTGAAAAACATTGGCTCCAGGAGGTGGGTCATTTTTCCTTATATGTATATATATGGCTATAGAAAACCCTTTTTAACACTCTAGAGGCCGCATTTATTGTCCCGTCTTCATGAAACTTGGTCAAACAATGTGTCCCAATGATATCTCGGACAAGTTCGAAAATGGTTCCGGTTGTTTTAAAAATATAACCACGGGGCGGGGCATTTTTCCTTTTACGGCTATGGTAAAAACATGTCAACACTCTTAGTCACATTTATAGTCCAATCACCATGATGAAAAATTCTTATGTGATTATAATTTTTCTTCAGCAACATTAATACCCTTCCTCATACGATAAAGGCTCTACATGTTTGTTGCCTGCATAACTGCAGAATATTAGCTGTTTTCTTCCAATATGTTATTTTTAATATCAACAACTTGCTTAATATGTGTTACGTTTGATAAATTGCTTGATTTTTGGTATGGCAGGTGAACTGATATTTGTTAATGAAATATGACATTTTGATGAAATATCATTAAACTGTAAAAACTATGTTCCTGCGTTCTTTTATTGCACATACTAAAATTGATTCTACAGAGGTTTATGAAGAGACTGTATCACATAAATGGTTGCATAGGCTCCTCTGTAGAAGCCGGGACACATTTCATTTTCTTCATCATAAAGTACATAAGAGGATATACTTTTCAAGTTAAGATGATGCTTTTTTTACAACATACAGAATCCATATGTTCTTTTCATTAACTTTTGCATTCTGGGCACTCATACACAACTGACTGAGTAATGTCCTGAACAAATTCACTATCACAATGTTCATCATAATCGGTATACCAATCCAATTTTAAATCCTCGTCATCCCATGACACAAAATCCGTCTAAGACATGGTGAAGAGACACAGAAAAGTGACTAAATAACTGGATCGATATGCTTAATAATTAATATTAATGACTAATATGCAGTAAACGGGTTTGAAGATTTCTATGCATATACTCTAGCTGGTAATGTTATAATTGATAAAATCGTTGTAAGATCGTGCATTGAATTTAGCGGTTATTAAAGAGATCAATGCACACAAACAGTCGATTAGAGCACTGGCCAAGAATAGATGCTCTCCATAAGAAGAAAAAATGGTTTAGAGCTTTATTCAAATTATACTACAGGTAAAAGGCATTCGGATTTATCAAATTTAATCCCTGCAATTAAAATGAAAAAGAAAAATATAATTAAAACAACCAATTATTAGTTGTTTGTCGTAAGATTCTGATCGCTTCTTAATTTATCAAATTTAAACACTGCAATTAAAATGAAAAAGAAAAATAAAACTAACACAACCTATTATTAGTTGTTTGCCGTAAGATTCTCATCGCTTCTTAATTTGGATTTACCGTATTTCAAAGCACGCCGGTTATGCGGATACTTTGATAACAGATGGCAACGATTACAGAGAACAACAAAAGCCACGCGCGAGCGGCGAGTTTTTTAGTTTTTTGCATTTATTTTATGGTCTGTTCATTTGGTTTTTAGAAACGAAACTTTGTGTGGTCGATAAATGGTATAGTACTTCAAATTGCGAAGAAAGAAATGTTACCTTTTATTCGTTTCTTTCCACAAATGACGCATACAAGATTTCATAACATATCTAAATTAAATATCTAAATTTAAAGCATTAGTATGCGACACTTAAATTACATCAATTTATATTTTCGTTATAGGGGCCTTTTAAGATTTTGCCATGTATTGAGGTTTGTCACTAACTGCTTTATATTGATAAATGTAAACATTAGATCTTAAATACTCCAGTAAAAAAATCAATGAAGAAAAAAGTAACTCTCGACTAGGCTCGAACCATTGACCCCTGAAGCAATAGTGTTTCGCTTAGACCACTCGGCCATCCGTGCTAATACAATGAGCGATGTATTGTATACTTTTTATATGCAATCCTCGTAGTATCACAAACTATAACGACAACAACAGATCTCTCTAAATTATTCAATCGTTTCGCGTTGCAACGCTTTGTAATTTTAATGGGTTTTTTTATTGTCAAAAGATGCATATAATTGATATTTTAGAGAATGGTAACTGTTCAGTTTTACTGTTTTCTTAAAAATATCATAACTACAATGAAAACTTGCGAAACTGAAACAATTTTGTTTAAATGATGTCAATTTACCAAAACGTGAAAAGGCCCCTTAAATAACGTTTTGTTTTGATGTTTCACTTAGTCAGCTCAATATAATTTTACTGAGATAAGTTTAAAATGTAATTAAGAATGATTGTTTTGTTTTTGCTTTTTTCATCATGTTGTTTTTTTTATTTTCAAAACAAGATGTGACAATTATGAAGACACATGTATACCGCATTATTAACCCTCAATCACTTTTCTCATCAGTATTTACCAATATATATATTTGTTGGTCTACTTTATTAATTAATGCGCAGTTTTTATGCAAGTAGCGACAGTTTTGTATTGGCATCTTATTCACCAAGTATAGTGTAACTTAACATAGAATTTAGTGAAGAACAAATGTGTATTTGCCGCTTTAGGATCCCTTTGCTCCCGTTATCTAGAGGCCTACTATAATTAAAATTAAACACGATCGTGTTAATCCACATGATCCGTTGTTTTGTCATATCTCTGAATCTCAAGTTACCACCAAAAAAACAAGTTCATTATGTAGACAATTATTTCCGGTTGTCACTTGAAATATTTTTCTTCAGAAATAAGCATTTGAATCTTATCTATAAATTAATAGTAATGAGATTTTTGAAAACAAACAACGCCATTGGTTATATTTCACATGTGTATGTAATTACGTTATGCATCGATTCCCAATGTGTCGCGATTGACAATTCAAATTGATTCGTACTTCAAAATGTTTGGTAAGAATAGCCATAATAGACATAAATGCATTTCAGGTAGAAGATAAAACTCGGTTATCAGAGGGCCCAATTTGTTAAAAGTCTCTGTTATCCGAAGTGTCCATTATCGGGAATCAAAATATCCGCAACTTCATGAATACCACCGTTTATATTTCACTGAATACTATCAATTATTCAGTATTTGAAGCACATTGATTACTCCACATGCTGGAATAGCAAACAATTTCTTGCAATATTTCTAAGTAGTTTTATTTTGTTGAAATGTTTACTGTTCATCCCGTTTTTGCTGTTTTTCAATCGAACTTTCATTTGGGACACAACTCTACCAATTTACCGTGATTTTTTTTCTTCCCTATAAAAAGGAATACGCCATTTATCAACTCGACCATGTGCCTTGTCCCATAAACTAATCTTTAGGATATAACTTTTGAAAAAACTGAGGAACTTATCTCTCGCGCGTGGATTTTGTTATTCTCTGTTGTCGAAGTGCCATCTGTTATCGAAGTGTCCGCATTACCAGCGCGATTTCAAAGGCCATCTTTAAATACCGGTAATCATTACGATGTAATCTTGTCTTTCCAAACTGGAGCCGAATAAAATCGCTAAATACAACAATGCGGCATGTGATTTATTTTAATTGACACATTACAATTGTGCGATAATACCGCATACATTCTCATTTTAATAATACATAACAGTTTATTTATTTCAAATTTACAAAAACTGGAACGAGAAAGCGTGTTTCAGACATGTTGATAAGCGTGTTAACAACCGTGGAAACCGAAAAACAGTTGCGCGCTTATCTCGCCGAAACCCGCGACGTGCGACAGTTTGCCGGTATTTGGCGAGCTGCCTTGTCTCTGTTATCTACGTCTCTGATATTTAATTATTTGTTTACTTGCTTTACTTGTTTTCTTAATACAATCTAAATTTACCATAAAAAGTCTCAACATGACACTTATGTAGTCATTCTAAAACTTAAATAGCCCTAATAATGTTCGCTACATTCCGTCAAAGTCTTAATTTCTTTCTTTCTTTCTTAAATGTGTACTATACAATTAAGATTTATAATAAACTATTCAAACACGAACGCAGTGATGTTTTTCTTCGGTAATTACGGATTGTCAATTTAATTAAATAAAATAATGGTAAAAGAAACACCATCTGCGATTGAAAAAACGAAAGCATTCCCTCAGTGGGAGACGATGTGCCAATGGTGGATTAAAAGTGTTAATTGGTATGTCGGTGACACAACATATCTCCAAATGTGTAGATGCTATCATTAAGATAAGATGCCATGCGTCACCTTCTAATAATATGTCAAATGACAATAAAGGCTTATTCATGGTGAGTTTTATCAGAGTCATAGATCTTCGTCTTAGGTTTTATGACTCTTAAAAAATGCAGATGGACCTGATTAAAATATTTATTAAAAAAAATTGAACTGTTAAATGATAATTGTATCGATAACAGAACCCTTCTAAATCTTAAAATATATTTAAGGTAGCGCACCCCTAATGGGCACATATCCAAATATAATTTAATTAATTATTTTCCTAATCAGCATCATTTCACTGAACTACATGCAATTTTGTAGGTAGGCTTTCCATGCTTAAAAAAAAATACCGATTTTTTCAAAACCACCCTCACGCTCGGCTTTTGTCCAGTTTATTTTCACCCCTGGGGTATATAAAAGTTCCATAATTCATTAACATTTCCAAATATGGGCATGCAGTTGGTATCTACAGATGCAGTAAAGGTGTTTAAAGTTTAAACAAGATGAAATAAGTATTCTTTTACAGACATTTATTTTTTACAATTTTTTATCTATGGAATAGTGCCATGAAATGTAAGTGATTTCAGCAAAGTAAACATTGGGTCAGTAAAAAACAAAGTGTCATAAAATTAAAAATAGTATCATTTAAGTTATATTTTAAACTTATTGTTTATAGAAACACTTTATACAGCAAAAATACCAAGAAATAGACAGAATTACCGTTTACTTTTTTAAATAAAAATAAAAATGCAACATGCATCATTCGTAATTTCAGCAGTAATTTACCCAATTTAGCCATAACGTTGTTTTAATTTTGAAAATTGAAGGATGTTCTTACAATTTTCAACATATTTAACAATAAACATAGCTTATATGCTATATAAATCAAATTACGTTAGAAAAGAAATAAAAACGCGTCGCAAAAAGTATGCGATGTCGGAAGGATTCGAACCTGCGCTGGAAGATCCCAAAAGATTTCTAGTCCATCGCCTTAACCCTTGGGCCATGACTTGTTGCTTTTAAGCAACCCAAACAGCTTGGTATTGTCAGGTGTCGGTGATCCTTTTTTTGATCAACATTATTGCTACCATTGTCCTATTTTTGGTCTATTCAAATATAACAAGCCAAAAGCGAAAACATACGAGCGCCTAATATGGAAATACTTTGACGGAAATTACGATTTGTTACGCGTTCTCTTCATTTAATTGGGAATCAATTGTAAGTAATGATGTCGATATTTACTGCACTAATATCACTGATACTATTATTCGAAATGCTAAACATTGTATTCCACACAAGCTAATTAAGATAAAACCGCGTGACGCCCTATGGCTAAATACACACATCTGTCGTATGATAAGAAAACGAAAACGAGTTTACAAACTTGCGAAATGCAAAAACAGTATCTATTATTGGTCCAAATTTCGAACACTTCGAAACCAGACCACATCATTAATCAGACAAGCCAAAAGTCATTACTATGATAACCTATGCGAAAAACTTAAACAAAATAACCTCACGTCTAAGGACTGGTGGAGAACTCTAAAGCATTTATCAAAAAACCTTGTAATAACTCAATAAGTGCACTAATTAATCCCGCCGATAATTCAATTGTAACTGACTGCGTTGAAAAGGCGAACATTCTTAACAATTTCTTTCAAAGTCAGTCAAAAATTGACATTGATAATGATACTATACCTGATCTTGCTTATGTTCCAATTTCTAACTTTCTAGAGTCCTTCATTATCACTTCTACTGATGTTCATGATGTTCTCAAAACACTCTCTGTAGACAAAGCATCAGGACCTGACATTATAAGTAACCGAATGTAGAGACGAACTGTCAAGCCCTTTATGTGACCTCTTTAATCTCTCACTCGAAACCTGTATAATGCCAAGCTGTTGGAAAGAAGCGAACGTCAGTGCAGTTTTTAAAAAAGGTGACCCTAAACAAGCGATTAACAACCGTCCAATATCATTGCTTAATACAATCGAAAAAGTGTTTGAAAAAAAATATTTAAAAATGTGTACAATCACCTAATTAATAACAAAATTCTAACCTCATTTCAGTCCGGCTTTTTGCCATCCCGGCGATTCGCTTGACAATCTGGTTACGATAAGTCTTTGTTGTTTATAATCCCTGTCCTTCCATCAAAAATCCTTCGTCCTTATTTGCTCATAGTTTTTTTATTTTTTATTTTTCTATTATTTTTTTATTTTTTTCTACTTCTTTCAAAACCTTCGTATATGTATCACTCATATTTCCTATGTCTAGCTTAAACTAAGTTATATTGTTCCTAATACACTGCCAATAATGTGTAAATATAATCCCAAGGAGAGAAACTATATAAGAATCCTTTCTTTCGTTTCAATCCTTTTCTGATATCTTTTGTATTGTGTATTTTGATATATTGTACTTGCCAAAAGAAATAAATATGTTTAAACTAAACCTTAGGCTCCAATATGCATGGCTGAACCAAGGTGTAGGTGATGAAAAGTGTTTTTTAATCTTTGGTAAAGTCTATATTAAATGATACATTTATCAAAAATTGGATGTTAGAACTTAATGATTCATCAAGAGCAATAAGTTACAGGCAGTTCTGTAAATTTAAATTCCAACCTTACTTAAAAAATGTTAGCATAAATAAGTTTAGATCTGATCTCTGTAGATTAAGGGTTTCATACCACAGATTAGAAAAAGAATCATGCAGATGACACAAACCTGAAGCCATACCATTTCATGATAGAAAATGTCAACATTGCAATGTCCTTGAGGATGAATATCATTTTTTATTAGAATGCTCTTTATATGATGATATTAGGAAATTGTATATAAATAAATATTACTGGAAAAGACCAAATATGATAAAATTTATTTAAATAAAAATTCGGATAATACAAGTACGATCAGAAACTTAGCTGTGTATGTACATTAAGCATTTAGTCAAAGAAACCTGTATAAATATTATTATGATTAATTGTATATAATGCATTACCCAAACTTGACTTCTCGCCCTCTACTCTAGTAGATTCGTCTTTGTTGTGTTTGATGTTACTGTTAAAGCATTGATTGTGAAAAAGATTATAAATGTTGTAATCCAAAAAAATGTGTCCTAGACCTTTTCATGTATTGATACATGTACATTATTTAACAAATTATGAAATTCAATACTGATCACATGCCAATGATGTCACGCCTTTAAATATGTTACTATGTTTTGTTAATGTGTACTCAAGGACAGTTTGTCTATTGTATGTATTGAATAAACCATAAATGGTATTATTGGTATTATTTTAACATGCAGATTGAGTTTTATGGCTGCCATATTTTCATTGCCCATATTTTATTCCTTTAAATAATGAAATTATGCAAGTTTTAACTTATCCAGTTTTTCAGATATTTGCATTCAGCCATTTTGATTTTCTGCAATAAAATGGCATATTTTGAATGACCAAAGCTAAAAAAGGATGTATTGCATCATATGATACTTATATTTTCATACAGTTCTGATTGTACTTTATTAAGTCCAACATTTTCATATACATATTCTTTAGCACTAGAAAATTATATCAGAATTCAGTAACCCCATTTTGTAAGTGCATGTTTTAAGCTAATTTTGTTATCCTTCAAACTCCTCATTTGTAGCGACTAAAACTGAAAACATATAACATGAATGATATAATATTATAAATAGTTTTATTTTATGTGCTGATTTAGTTTTATGGTTTCAAATATTTTTTTATAATGATGTTCCTTGAAACAATTCAATTTCAT
Organism: Dreissena polymorpha; assembly: GCF_020536995.1. Lineage (NCBI taxonomy): Eukaryota > Metazoa > Mollusca > Bivalvia > Myida > Dreissenidae > Dreissena > Dreissena polymorpha. The sequence goes on from NC_068370.1 coordinate 35,091,836, forward strand.
AAGTTTTAATTTACCCCATTGTTCACATCCTTGCTATCAGCCATTTTTACTTTCTAAAAAACCTTCTGTATCTTGAGTGATTAAAGCTATACAAATGGTGCGTTGAATTAATCATCATAACTTTTTCTCTTAAGTGCAGACTTTATTGTATTTTGCCCACATTTGCTTAGTGAAATTCCTTAACATACGAAATGTACCACATACTTTTTACCCTAATTTGCAGATAATTTGCATGAATAAGGGCAAATGGCAATATAACTGAAAGAATGTGATAAACTTGCTTTTTTATAAATAATTATATCTCAAGATGATTGAAATTATACAAAAATGAATAACAAAATTAATTTGTTACACAGAAATGAACTCAGGTTGTCAATTCAAGGAAAGAGATTATGGAAGATTACAGTTGACAAGGGTTATGGCCAGTATTTCAATGGAATTAAAGCTCAAATTCAACCTGTGCATGTTAATTACATTAAAGTTATTTTGATTATAATATGATGCTGGTTAAATGCTTCATTAGTATAAAATTCTTAAACAATGAACAACTGAGCATATCTCAGTATCTGGATTCAATTTAAGTGCATACAGAGATGGATTCCTTTCCTCCTTTTTTTGACTTTTCTTAATATCCATAAAACCACCCAAGAAGATGTCAAATTGACACCAGTTACTAATGTTGTGTAATATTCCATACATAACTGCCAATTTTGTCATTTAGTTTATGTCTATATGGGTGTTGAAATGTGCCTTATCAGTAGATATATCTCAAATTTATTATGGCAGAGACAGTATGGTACTAGATAAGAGATTAGCCTTCCCAAATTAAATCAACTTTTTATAATAATCATTATTAGACTTCATTCTCATTGCAATCACACTTTTTGTAAATTAGCATAAATAATAGTTTGTGTAGTTTGTGTAGTTAAAACCGTTGAAGAATGTGCTTAATAAAAATGTGCCTTCCGTTTTATAACTTAAGGAAGGTTTTAATTAATAAATGATTTAAATTATAAATTTAGTTTTGATTCAAGAGTCGTTTAATTATTAATATAAGAATTTAATAATTTAATATTAATCCGGTGATCAAGGAATATTAACTTGAAGAATTTAATTTTAAACAGGTGCTTGTTGATCAATGTATGATATAGAAAGGTAATTTAATAAGGTGTCTTAGCTCAGGTAATATTTAATATCACACAACACCTGGTAATAAGACAAAATTGTGTGGTTGTTTACTGTCTTTCTGTGTTCATTTGCTGAATTTGACAATTAATGTATAGAAATTAGGCTGATTCTATTACAGTGTTTTTAGGTTATGATGTAACATTCATGTAAAACACATAAATCCTATTTTAAAGGTAACTGGCTTTTGGGGACGTCAGCTGCAGTAGTCTGTTATATCTTATGGAGAAATTGCCATTATTACAATACGCAGTAACAAGTCAATTGAACAGCCTGAATGTTGTCGGGTTGGTGATAATTTCTAAACCTGCCAAATGATATAATATTGACATTTTATTTCAAAGCGGCGCTATAGGGGCATTGTGTTTCTGACAAACATATCTCTTGTTTATTTAAATTTAGAATAGAAGATAATAAATATCATATCTCATCTGATATGCTCATTTGTATTTTCAGTTTGGCCAAGCCCAGGAGGGAGCGACTGAGTTATGGGGTGCAAAAGCTGCACAAGCGATCTCGACATTACTTGATGAATCATCCCCAACAGCACTTGACGATGGTTTCCTGCTCGATGAGGATGAATCCATAACTGAGAACTGAAGATGATACTTCTCTCAACACCGCATTGTATGAAGACAAAGCAACTCATTGTGGTTCGTCATCGTCAACAACAGAACCAGACTCAGCTGCCATTGGAGTCTGTCAGTTGAGATCATTGTGCCTATCAGGGTTGAGTGTTAAATACTTAAGGAAGTGATCCAAAGCCTTATATTGTCAATACGCACGCAAGAGACCTGGACATGCTCTGTTTACATTCAGATCAAAGCAATGGCAAAACATATTTAAGTATGAAAGTACGTGTTAATGAAGCAGGACACACTAATGTGTATGTATGTTCATTGTTAGGAAGTTGCTCAGGACCATTTTTTGTGGGAACAAATTTCTAGTGATGACCTTTTTGCCAATTAGCTCACATGAGCACAATGTGCTAAAGGTGAGTTTTTGTGATCACCCTTTGTACGTCCTGCGCAGTGTGCTGTGCGGCGTAGACATTTGCCTTGTTAACAGAGGCCACAATTATTGCCCAATCATCATGAAATTTGGTCAGAACATTTGCTTCAATGATATCTTGGACAAGTTAAAAAATGGCTCGGTTTATTGTCCGTCATCATGAAACCTGGTCAGAATATGCGTCCCAATGATATCTTGGGCAAGTTCAAAAATGGTGCCGTTGGTTGAAAAACATTGGCTCCAGGAGGTGGGTCATTTTTCCTTATATGTATTTATATGGCTATAGAAAAACCTTTTTAACACTCTAGAGGCCGCATGTATTGTCCCGTCTTCATGAAACTTGGTCAAACAATGTGTCCCAATGATATCTCGGACAAGTTTATAGTCCAATCACCATGATGAAAAATTCTTATGTGATTATAATTTTTCTTCATCAACATTAATACCCTTCCTCATACGATAATGGCTCTTATGCTAACATGTTTGTTGCCTGCATAACTGCAGAATGTAAGCAGTTTTCTTCCAATATGTTATTTTTAATATCAAAAACCTGCTTAATATGTGTTACGTTTGATAAATTGCTTGATTTTTGTTATGGCAGGTGTACTGATATTTGTTAATGAAATATGACATTTTGATGAAATATAATTAAACTGTAAAAACTATGTTCATGCGTTCTTTTATTGCACAGACTAAAATTGATTCTACAGAGGTTTATGAAGAGACTGTATCACATAAATGGTTGCATAGGCTCCTCTGTAGAACCGGGACACATTTCATTTTCTTCATCATAAAGTACATAAGAGGATATACTTTTCAAGTTAAGATGATGCTTTTTTTACAACATACAGAATCCATATGTTCTTTTCATTAACTTTTGCATTCTGGGCACTCATACACAACTGACTGAGTAATGTCCTGAACAAATTCACTATCACAATGTTCATCATAATCGGTATACCAATCCAGATTTAAATCCTCGTCATCCCATGACACAAAATCCGTCTAAGACATGGTGAAGAGACACAGAAAAGTGATAAATAACTGGATCGATATGCTTAATAATTAATATTAATGACTAATATGCATTAAACGGGTTTGAAGATTTCTATGCATATACTCTAGCTGGTAATGTTATAATTGGTAAAATCGTGCATTGAATTTAGCGGTTATTAAAGAGAACAATGTACACAAACAGTCGATTAGAGCACTGGCCAAGAATAGATGCTCTCCATAAGAAGAAAAAATGGTTTAGAGCTTTATTCAAATTATACTACAGGTAAAAGGCATTCGGATTTATCAAATTTAATCCCTGCAATTAAAATGAAAAAGAAAAATATAATTAAAACAACCATTTATTAGTTGTTTGTCGTAAGATTCTGATCGCTTCTTAATTTATCAAATTAAAACACTGCAATTAAAATGAAAAAGAAAAATCTAATTAAGACAACCGATTATTAGTTGTTTGTCGTAAGATTCTGATCGCTTCTTAATTTGGATTTACCGTATTTCAAAGCACGCCGGTTATGCGGATACTTTGATAACAGATGGCACTTCGATTACAGAGAACAACAAAAGCCACGCGCGAGCGGCGTGTTTTTTAGTTTTTTGCATTTATTTTGTGTGGTCGATAAATGGTATAGTACTTCAAATTGCGAAGAAAGAAATTCGTGGAAAAACGGTGGATTTTATACAAAAAAGGATTAAATTCCATCGATAATCATCATGATTTAGATGATCAGTACGTATTTCAACAAAAGAAAAATAATTGGAAATAAATCAAGAACGTGCCAACTATTCCAAATAAAAGATCAATATGTCCATTAATGTTACAACATGTTGTTTTTTTATTTACTAACGCATTTGTGGAAATTCAAATGTTTAAATAGTCGGATGCCAACTTTTCACGGACACTTCTTTTACCGATCATCTCAATGACACTGTCACTTCTATTCCAGATTACTCGACACTTTTTACCAGATATAACAAACTCTTTTAGTGAATCTGAAATGCGGAATTCGCTGTGGAATGCTGTTATGGTAAGCAGGCGATAAATAAAAATGTATGTACTGGCGTAAATTAAAAACGAATTACTGAAATATGTTTTATCCCTTTGGGATATGATTATGATTTTGTATAAATGTAAATGTGAAAATAATTCGATATGTCTGATCAGTACAGTCAATATGACAATACATTTTCCAGTTTTTGAGTAACCCAACAGATGGATTTTCGCGTAGAACACGAGCTTTAACAATTTTAAATTACATTCTTTGTAGCGAAACGGCTGATCTAAAGCCTGTATAATTATGTCCTAATGAAGCTACTAAGGCCATTTACTTATAATATACTTGATAGCATGTTATGAAACACCATTGTGCTTAAACTGCAACTTAGAGATAAAAATCAGCAGCGATGCAGGTCCGAAATTCTAGTGGAACTTTTTGGCTCAATGTCAGTAAATTAAAAAATTAGCAATAATGGAAAAGGCAGTCGATTAAATCCCACGATAGTGGTGTCAAAGTTGTGAATACCCGTCGTTGTTATTAATATAAACCCAACACATTCTGCATAACAACTTGGATATACATGACATAATTATATATTACAGGATGAGCGAATCCGAGTTTATTAATGTTACCTTTTATTCGTTTCTTTCCACAAATGACGCATACAAGATTTCATAACATATCTAAATTAAATATCTAAATTTAAAGCATTAGTATGCGACACTTAAATTACATCAATTTATATTTTCGTTATAGGGGCCTTTTAAGATTTTGCCATGTATTGAGGTTTGTCACTAACTGCTTTATATTGATAAATGTAAACATTAGATCTTAAATACTCCATTAAAAAAAATCAATGAAGAAAAAAGTAACCCTCGACTAGGCTCGAACCATTGACCCCTGAAGCAAAAGTCTATCGCTTAGACCACTCGGCCATCCGTGCTAATACAATGAGCGATGTATTGTATACTTTATATATGCAATCCTCGTAGTATCACAAGCTATAACGACAACAACAGATCTCTCTAAATTATTCAATCGTTTCGCGTTGCAACGCTTTGTAATTTTAAGGGTTTTTTTATCGTCAAAAGATGCATATAATTGATATTTAAGAGAATGGTAACTGTTCAGTTTTACTGTTTTCTTAAAAATATCATAACTACAATGAAAACTTGCGAAACTGAAACAATTTTGTTTAAATGATGTCAATTTACCAAAACGTGAAAAGGCCCCTTTAATAACGTTTTGTTTTGATGTTTCACTTAGTCAGCTCAATATAATTTTACTGAGATAAGTTTTAAATGTAATTAAGAATGATTGTTTTTTCTGCTTTTTTCATCATGTTTTTTTTTATTTTCAAAACAAGATGTGACAATTATGAAGACACATGTATACCGCATTATTAACTCTCAATCACTTTTCTCATCAGTATTTACCAATATATATTTGTTGGTCTACTTTATTAATTAATGCGCAGTTTTTATGCAAGTAGCGACAGTTTTGTATTGGCATCTTATTCACCAAGTATAGTGTAACTTAACATAGAATTTTGTGAAGAACAAATGTGTATTTGCCGCTTTAGGATCCCTTTGCTCCCGTTATATAGAGGCCTACTATAATTAAAATTAAACACGATCGTGTTAATCCACATGATCCGTTGTATTGTCATATCTCTGAATCTCAAGTTACCACCAAAAAAAAACAAGTTCATTATGTAGACAATTATTTCCGGTTGTCACTTGAAATATTTTCTTCAGAAATAAGCATTTAAATCTTATCTATAAATTAATAGTAATGAGGTCGCCGTGGTGTAATGGATATGGTGTCCGTCTAGCGACCGGGAGGTCACGGGTTCGATCCGCGCTGTGGGAGCGTTCTTTCGATCTCCCATATAGACACCAAGTACTGGTTCTAGGCCCAGGAAACGGACTCGAGAGCATTTCAAATAAGAAGGAATTACTTTCTATGCAATCGAGCTAAAATAAATAGGTTTAAACTAAAATAGTAATGAGATTTTTTAAAACAAACACACGCCATTGGTTATATTTCACATGTGTATGTAATTACGTTATGCATCGATTCCCAATGTGTCGCGATTGACAATTCAAATTGATTCGCACTTCAAAATGTATGGTAAGAATAGCCATAATAGACATAAATGCATTTCAGGTAGAAGATAAAACTCGGTTATCAGAGGGCCCAATTTGTTAAAAGTCTCTGTTATCCGAAGTGTCCATTATCGGGAATCAAAATATCCGCAACTTCATGAATACCACCGTTTATATTTCATTGAATACTATCAAAAATTCAGTATTTGAAGCACATTGATTACTCCACATGCTGGAATAGCAAACAATTTCTTGCAATATTTCTAAGTAGTTTTATTGTGTTGAAATGTTTACTGTTCATCCCGTTTTTGCTGTTTTTCAACCGAACTTTCATTTGGGACACAAATCTACCAATTTACCGTGATTTGTTTTCTTCCCAATATAAAGGGATACACCATTTATATCAACTCGACCATGTGCCTTGTCCCATAAACTAATCTTTAGGACATAACTTTTGAAAAAACTGAGGAACTTATCTCTCGCGCGTGGATTTTGTTATTCTCTATTATCGAAGTGCCATCTGTTATCGAAGTGTCCGCATTACCAGCGTGATTTCAAAGGCCATCTTTAAATACCGGTAATCATTACGATGTAATCTTTTTTTCCAAACTGGAGCCGAATAAAATCGCTAAATACAACAATGCGGCAAGTGATTTATTTTAAGTGACACATTACAATTGTGCGATATTACCGCATCCATTCTCATTTTAATAATACATAACAGTTTATTTATTCCAAATTTACAAATACTGGAACGAGAAAGCGTGTTTCAGACATGTTGATAAGCGTGTTAACAACCGTGGAAACCGACAAACAGTTGCGCGCTTATCTCGCCAAAACCCGCGACGTGCGAGAGTTTGCCGATATTTGGCGAGCTGCCTTGTCTCTGTTATCTACGTCTCTGATATTTACTTATTTCTTTACTTGCTTTACTTGATTTCTTACTTCAATCTAAATTTACCATAAAAAGTCTCAACATGACACTTATGTAGTCATACTAAAACTTAAATAGCCCTAATAATGTTCGCTACATTCCGTCAACGTCTTAATTTCTTTCTTTCTTTCTTTCTTAAATGTGTACTATACAGTTAAGATTTATAATAAACTATTCAAACACGAACGCAGTGATGTTTTTCTTCGGTAATTATGGATTGTCAATTTAATTAAATAAAATAATGGAAAAAGAAACACCATCTGCGATTGAGAAACGAAAGCATTCCCTCAGTGGGAGACGATGTGCCAATGGTGGATTAAAAGTGTTAATTGGTATGTCGGTGACACCACATATCTCCAAATGTGTAGATGCTATCATTAAGATAAGATACCATGCGTCACCTTCTAAGAATATGTCAAATGACAATAAAGGCCTAATTCATGGTGAGTCATAGATCTTCGTCTTAGGTTTTATGACTCTTAAACAATGCAGATGGACCTGATAAAAATATTTTTTTTTAAATTGAACTGTTAAATGATTATTGTATCGATAACAGAAACCTTCTAAATCTTGAAATATATTTAATAAAATCGCGTCACTTCGTTGTATTGTTCAGGGAACTATACAAACATATAGGTCCCTGCATTGCTCTTCAGAACCAAGATGGCGGCGCCAGGGGCTGTAATCCGGGAGTAATCGATTTCTGGGATTGTCTTAAAGAGTGGAACAAATGACTTTTTCGGCGTAGCTGTCTAAGCCAGCTTTTCACCTAACGTGACCTTTGTTAGCGTCCAATAGAATTCAAATAAAACTTCCTGCGGCTAAATACAAATGAATACACTTCATTGACTGCATTGGCTGATTTGAGCATTTTACACAGGACATTGGCAACACAACCGCGTTCTTGTATTAAAGCATGTAACACTGTTCATTGAAGGGGATGCGGACTTCTAATTGGAGAGAACAATTTGGAATTTATTTTTTTCCTTAGTTAACGAAGCATTATAGCATTGATCACACGTCTTTAAAATTAAAAGAAGCTGATGTGTACATGCCGTAAGGGGGCGGTAACTAAAACGCATACATAAAACGCAGACGATCAAGATAAGGTTGGAGGTTACATTACGCTAATTCCGATCTGGGTCGAAAGCTCTTTCCGAGCCACGTTTTCAACAAAACATCGATATTTAAGAATCAATTATTTATTTTCAACATCAAACATTAACATTCAAACAACGAAACAATAATAAACACCATAATAACGGACACCAATCACCGTCTGCATGTTCCTTCTTTGTTCATATCGTATGCATTTTTCAATGTTACCAACCGTTATAATGTAAATTGTCTGCGTTTCCCGTATGCGTTTTGAGAGACCCCGAAACTTTGCAGTGTTTAGTGAGACCTAATAAATTTGTAAACAGCGTAGTAATACTCGTCAACGTCTTAAGTAAAACAATGTTATAATTTATACTAGTGTTTGTCTATTGCAATATTTATGTTACGGATATGTAAATGAAACGTGTAATTACTATTAATCGCTACAAGTGGCATCATAATCATACTTTTATGCAACTATATTTCCTCACATTTAATTTATGCTGGTGTACTGCGGTTGTATATTGCGTATCAAACCCAAGAAAGAATCGACGATTGCTGAAGAATTTTTCATTTCAAGATGGTAAGAATAATTTATTGAAGATTTCACCAAGCGCATATTAGATCTAGTTCTCCGGGTTGTCAATGTACAGCAATAGCTCTGACTGCCATTATGTTTATCGGTTGCAATTTAATTCAAACACCCGATTGATTGACGATGTTGACCAAATTCTTGATTATTTGCTATATTCCAATTGGTTTACGGAGGTTTCGTAACATTGCAGTTTCGTCCCACTGAATTTACTGTAGAAAACGGGTAGAAGGTTCGTCACAATGGTAATATATAGGTGTGAATAATACCGAGAAACTTTAGCGCCTTTCTTCCATGTTAAAACAACAGTTTTTTGTGCTGTTCTGTTCACGAATTAAGTACATTTAAACTCAATAAACGGTACCATAATATTATACATGTACTCATATATTTACATTTCACAACACGTCCATTTATTTGCAAACAATATTACACCAAAAATAAATATTTACATATAAAACATAAAGGCATAATCAAATACAACACAAATTCACAATACATTAAAATACAACTGGGCTAGATTGCACTTTACCGGTACACAGTTGTTTACCACTATCGACAAAGCGGTGGTTTGGGGGCGGTAGCCCCCGATACTAAGAAAATATATAGGATAAAAAGGATAATTAGGTGTTGCGTTAGTTGTTAGGTATTAGGTGTTTCGTAACGGTAAAGTGCAATTGCCCCTACAACTCTACTCAATAACACTACATACACAGAAATCATTTCATATATTATGTACACAACAAACAGTACAGTCAGACTTCTGTCTGTTATATGTCAATGTTCTTTTTCAGATGTCTTTGTCGTGGATTGGGTCGTGTGTTGAATGGGGCCAAAGCCCTGCGATGTGTCTGCATCTCCTCAGTAGTTGTGTGGTGAGGATTTCATCGTCCTCATATTTGTCCCAGGTGTCGAATAGTTTTCAGTGGATTTCCTTGAATTTCCTTCTATGCCCACGGGCAAGCGCGTGCTCAGACACTAGTTGAATCCTCAAGTCCACTGTCACCGCCTTACCTCGTAGAAAGGAGATGAGCATGTAGAAGCCTAGTTCGGCACGCCCTGCTTGCGTATTGGTTCTTCGATGCCACCCTGAAATCTTTTTTGTCTGTTTTCGCATTGCGTATCTATCATAAATTAATTCTATAACAAAAAAAATTACCATTTTCATATCTGCCATGTTTGTCAAAACGTTTTGAACATGCATTATTTATATAACTCCCATGTTCATGTAAATTGTTGACATGTTTTACATATGAAGATTGTTATCAAAATATCTATTGCATAGCTCTATATGTTTTTATATGTTATGCAGCCTTTGTATTGTGTACATATATTTGGTATGATTAATTTGAAAGTCCATGTGTTCCTTAATATTACATTTTTTATGCCCACGGTAGGGTGGCATAAAACAGTTGAACTGTCCGTCAGTCTGTCCGTCCGTCCGTCCGTCCCAAAACTTTAACATTGGCCATAAGTTTTGCAATATTGAAGATAGCAACTTGATATTTGGCATGCATGTGTATCTAATGAAGCTGCACATTTGAGTGGTGAAAGGTCAAGGTCATCCTTCAAGGTAAAATTTAAAAAATACAATCCAAGGGAAGTAATAAGCTTTAAAAGGGAGATAATTTCTAAACCTGCCAAATGATGTATTCAAATTTTATTTCAAAGCGGCGCAACAGGGGGCATTGTGTTTCTGACAAACACATCTCTTGTTTTTTATATGCTTGCAATGCTTATTTTGATTTTGCATGTGTTTTTCATTTAAACATCGCAAATGTGCTGTCCTACTCATTTCCATTATGACTTACTTGTTTTTCATCTATTATTAATGTCGGATTGTCCAACATTATGCAAATAATTCTTTACAATTTCCTTCAGTAAATACTTAAGTTTAATGTGACAGTGCAGTTTCTTTACATTGTTTTGTTACTATTTCATTAACATTAGTTTCGTGTTGCATACTTTCTAAAAAGCTGATAACACCATCACTTTACATGTACATGTTTATTGTGCCTTTTTCCTCTAATGCAATAAGCACCACGTTGATGTCTTTTGCAACATACATAATCTTTACATAACATATGTTTATTTTAATTTAATAGCCTTGTGTACTTCTCTCAAACTATTATATAGAACATATTTACTTCCTTAATGCTAACTAGGATTACTAGCTAATTTAAAGTCCTGCACTATAAATCTCTGTATTGCACTTTCGATTTCCTGTTCAGCCAAAAAAAAAGGTGTGAATATGTACTGGAATATTCATTTATTTTCATTCATGTTACATTTGGCAACATTGTTGTTCGAATTCCACGATTTTTCACTTGTTTCTATCCTTATCTGTCTTTGATTTATTCTTATTTATATTTGCGTTTATTGGTGTAAATATGTTTCTTTGTACTTTGTTTTGTTCATTTTGTTATAATGTTCTGTGTTTCTGCAAAAAATTCATATCACTATGATGCTTGCAATATTGAGTCTTTTATGTTTACATTCTACTGACATCTTAATACATTATCTTTTATTACATTCCAACATTACGTTCGTAGTAGTTCTCATTATCTCCTCCATAGACACCAAGTACTGGTTCTTCCCAGGAAACGGACTCAACAGTGTCCATATCTGTCTATAATAGGCCATCCTGTAATAGTCAGCAATTGACTGTAGGAACTACGAAGTAGAAGTATTTCAGTGGCAAATATGTTTTCTTTTCCTTTTGAAAGTAATGTATCACTCATTAAATTATGAAATCTTGTCATTACAATACTTATTGACAATAAAACATACAATTAATTTCACCTCTTCTTGTTCTTCATTTCTTATGTGTAAATACAGTAAAATATATTGTCTTATTATCACTCACTACATTCATTAATATACATGTTTGTTTCATTACGTCTCCTTTCACTAGTGGCAAACATAACAACATCAACGCCGTATATCTTTTTAAAGATATTTCTTGTTAAATATGAATATATTAAATGCAAATGATTTTTTTTATCTTAATGCACTTGTTTATTCACATGAACCGGTTATCTACCGCAAATTACAGAGGCCGCGGGTACATTGTGAGATTTATTGCCCGATAACGCCCGCGTTCGAGTTGTTATCAACATATTTGATCGAGCAAGTCACAGCGATTCGCAACGGCGACAACACTGTGATTCACGGGATATCGCGTAGACGAAAGTAGTAGCCACGCTGGGCTGAATCACGGGGATGAGTGGCAAAAGGCAGAAATAGCGCTAAATGTTTCTGTGAAGTAATACTAGAAGTAGTGGTAGTAGTAGTAGTAGTAGTAGTAGTAGTAGTAGTAGTAGTAGTAGTAGTAGTAGTAGTAGTAGTAGTAGTAGTAGTAGAAGTAGTAGTAGTTGTGATTTTTGTTGTTGTAGTTGCTGTTGTTGTGGTAGTAGAAGTAGTAGTAATGTAGTAGTAGTAGTAGTATAGTAAAAATACTAAGTAAGTTCAAGCAAGATGCTTCTTAATTGTATATCCACGACTAGCAGCTTAGTCTTCAATATGTGAAATTGATACGATATTTGTTAAAATTGTTATTCTTCATGAACCTGTGCCATTTACCTGTTTACATTAAAATTAACATAAATAGTCGTCCTTATTCTGTCCCAAATAACAAGTTATCCTATTGCTACGGTAACATGTTGAAGTGTTCTCTAAACGTGCGTTAACGAAATGGTCTTAGGAATAACTTTTTAACCGATAGACCGATCGACAGACAGGTTGAAATCAATATACTCGCGCTTCATTAAATCTTGGTTGGGGACATAATTACGAAATAGTTATTGGTTTTAATATATCTTTAAAAATCTTTTTTTTAATGGCTTGTGATAAACAAAAGTAACTAGATCAATATTAAGCTTTGGTGGGTCAATGGTTCTATCAGAGCCTCTGGCCTTAAATTATGGGTAAGCGCCTTATAAAACGGTCCATGTGAAACAAGTTAAGTTCGTTAAGGTATGAAATTTGAAATTTTTACACAAATCAATTCCATAGTTACTAGTTTTCTCGTTTTGTTCGACTGATTTATATGGAGAATCTAATTTTAATATCTACGTCAACATTACAACAGCAAATAAATTTTCAGGAGTGGTAAAAACCGGTTTCACAGCTTAAACATACTGTAGCGGGATAGGGAGTTTGATGTCATCAGTGTCATTTAAGTGCTACTGAAGTACTGTGAAATGAGTCATATAAAATAGTTCATCGGTGCAAAATCAAAATTTAAAATACAAATGTTTGCTACGGATGATGGCGAAAATTAACATGTGACCAGCAAAACAAAAAGATTGGTATAAAATCATATTACTCAATGACTTTAAGGTGAACAGTTGAAAGACAGAAATAAATTCAAGAAATTAAAATGAAGTGTTTTACATTAGTGATTGTGATTCTTAGTCTCTATGCTGGTATGTATTTATATATATTTAGAAGAAAATGTTTAGTTTTCATGCAGAAACATTTCAATTATCGTGTTGTTGTTTTTTTTTACTTTTTATAGTTATTAATATATTTAAAAGTTACTTAATTCGTCGTTTGATCCTCCGTAAAAGACATATAACTGAAAGGTGAATGTCATACCATTGCAGCATGTGTATTTTAAATTGTTATGAAAAGGACCATACTACTTGTATCAGATGTTTCTGAATAAGCAAAAATATTTGATAACGTTCGTTGGGTTGCGTATAGCAAGCAAAATATAAGTTACTTATTTCGAGCAAATCAAGAGTACGCGAAAAAACTAAAAATAACAGCACAAGAACGTCAACGAAAGGAATTTGATTTTTCATTTAAGACGCACACTAAAGAAGTCAGTTTGCAAATCTTTAAGGTTTAGTGTCAAATGAACTTATTTGCTTTTATACTTAATGATAAAATGTGACATTTCTGCAGTGAAATAACAGCAGTGAAAATAAACATATTGTTTTTTTCACCGGTGAAAATAACACATTTTCGGAACTCCTTTTTCTATCTTTAGATTATCATTAATAATTCATATATATTTTCTATTATTACGTGTGAATAAATATCGACATTCCACCGAATCAAACAAATTTTCTTTTTATTCTATGCTTTTTCATCGTTTATTTACATTATTAAAGAGTTTAACTGGAGAATTTCGCTGGTATAATGACGTCATTTCGTCACACTAATGACGTCATTTTGTGTATTGAAATATATTGAGGCACGCCACGGGAGAAAGGGTAACTTTTCAGCAAAAGGGAAACAGCAGTTAATTATTTTCTTGAAAAAGGAGCATTAAAGAAACATAAAATTTGTTCATGTCAGTGTAAGATCGTCTGTTATTTCACTCGTGATCATAGAAAAATTATTTTTTCACTCGTGAAAAATATATTTTCTATGACCACTCGTGAAATAACAAACGATCTTACACTTACATGAACAAATATCCTCTATATTTTATCTTATCCACCATATAACAAGTAATATATGGATTTATTAATGCTAAGTGAAATATTGGAATTATCAAAAAAATTATTCACGCTATTGTTTCTCACTTGCTCGACTAGGGATTTGTTTAAAATTTGAATGTGAATGTCTTGCAGCAATAGTAATAGACATTTATAAAAAACAAGTGAAGACGAATAGCAGTAAAACATATATCCATTAATGCTCACAACTGCTTATTATAAATGAGAGTAAATTTGAAAATTATATGTTAATGCCTTTCCTCTTTAATCAACGAAACTTTAGCCTCCTAAATCGTATTGAGCAAAGGTGACTATTACACAATTTATCCTATGTCCTGATTAAACACACAATATATCGTAGCTGGTCAACAAAGTATAGACGCTAGTTTAAAATCTAGAGTACATGATTTATCTAAGAGAAAATAAGTAAATGTCCGAAAAATGTTCCGGAGTCTGTGATCTAAATTAAAAAAAACACAAAAACTTAAATACATATTGCATCGACCTTATGATAGTCCCCTGTTTCACGGCACTCGTCAAAATAAGATCTACTTAATACCATGTCGTGAAGTATTAAATAATTGTATATGTTTCCAATGAATGAACATCCAATTCATGTTTGGATTGTGTTTTAGGGAAAGGTTTAACGTTGACCTAATGTACAAAGATATTCTGTATTATGACCGTCAAACAGCTATCAGAATAGTTATAATGTGAAGTTGTTCACGAGGTTATACAAATTGCAGTAGACAGAAAATAGCGAAAATATGGGGAAAGTAAGTTTGGAGCAGATTGTCTGGGGTGACAAATAATCGGGTGCCTTTTGTCCAGTTGGACAATTTAATCGGGTGCCAAATGTCCTGTTCTAAAAATTTACGAGGTGCTGATTGTCCGGGAATGCAATTAAAACGCAGGGAAACGATTGTCAGGGTTCCGGTTGTCTGGATAGCAATGATCACATTAAAGTTGCGGATGAAAACCTTATTTACCATATGTTTGTGCATTTCGAACTGTATGGTATCCTTCCGTGCCGGGGGCTCCCTTAATTATCTACTGTTTAACAGGAAAACATACATCTAAAAAAATCCAAGTACTCCATTAATTATCTGCTGCTTATCAGGAAAACATACACCTTAATCCAAATAATCAATTAATTATCTGCTGTTTATCAGGAAAACATACATCTGAATCCAAATTCTTCATTAATGATCTGCTGTTTATCAGGAAAACATACCTCTGAATCGAAATACTCCATTAATGATCGGTTGTTTATCAGGAATTCATGCATATGAACCCAAATAATTCATTAATTATTTGCTGTTTATCAGGAAAACATGCATCTGAATTCAAATACTCCATTAATTATCTACTGGTTATGAGGAAAGCAGACTTCTGAATCCAAATACTCAATCAATTATCTGCTGTTAATCAGCAAAACATACATCTGAATCCAAATACTCCATAAATTATCTGCTGTTTATCACGAAAACATACATTTGAATCCAAATACTCCATTAATTATCTGCTGTTTATCCGGAAGGCATACATCTGAATCCAAATACTCCATTAATTATCTACTGTTTAACAGGAAAACATACATCTGAATCCAAATAATTCATTTATGATCGGATGTTTATCAGGAAAACATACACCTGAATCCAAATAATCAATTAATTATCTGCTGTTTATCACGAAAACATACATCTGAATCCAAATTTTTCATTAATGATCTGCTGTTTATCAGGAAAACATACCTCTGAATCGAAATACTCCATAAATGATCGGCTGTTTATCAGGAAATCATGCATCTAAATCCAAATTATTCATTAATAATCTGCTGTTTATCAGGAAAACATACATATGAATCCAAATACTCCATTATTTATCTACTGGTTATTAGGAAAGCAGACATCTGAATCCAAATACTCCATTAATTATCTGCTGTTTATCAGGAAAACATACATCTGAATCCAAATAATCCATTAATTATCTGCTGTTTTTCAGGAAAACATGCATGTGAATCCAAATTATCCATTAATTATCTGCTGTTTATTATGAAAACATACATCTGAATCCAAATTATCAATAAATTATCTGCTGTTTTTTTTCCGGAAAACATACATCTGAATCCAAATAATCCATTAATTATCTGCTGTTTTTCAGGAAAACATACATCTGAATCCAAATACTCCATTAATTATCTGCTGTTTATCAGGAAAACATACATCTGAATCCAAAAACTCAATTAATTATCTACTGTTTATTAGGAAAACATACATCTGAATCCAAATACTCAATTAATTATCTGCTGTTTATCACGAAAACATACATCTGAATCCAAATAATCCATTAATTATCTGCTGTTTGTCAGGAAAATATACATCTGGATTCAAATTATCCATTTAACAACTGCTGATTATCAAGAAAACATACATCTGAATCCAAATAAATCAAATGTAACGGTTCATTGACTTTTTGCGATCATCTGCAAGATTTTATGACCGCCATCATGTTATAACTTATGCAATTTGAGCATTGCAAATACGTTTTTTTATATAAAATGCAACTGTCCGAAAATTTTGAGTCATTAATATTACTAGGAGTGTCATCAGCGTGTCTTTATTGTCAGCTTTGCGTGTCTGCCCTTTTGCTGTCGTAACCACGTCCTCTAAGTATATCACAATGTGAAGGTTAATGTATGCATTGTTTCAACTTGGACAAAGTCGGCTAAAATACATGTCGATCCTAGTCATAAGAGGACCAATTGATACCCTACAAATTACGTTTCAAATCCACGGCGAATATGTAGGAATCCAAATTGGCGCTACCATGCAGTTTGTTTTGTTACCAATTTACTTCGCATTGATGAGAACATAGCACGGGTATACAATGCCTTTATTTAAATAAAAAATAGGTTGCTTTTGCGGTATTACTGTGAATTATTTTTCTCATTTAAGTGAAAAAACAAACATTTTCGTTTGCGCCAGTGCTCGTGAAAAAATTACTTTCACCCTTTACAGAGAAAATAATTAGAGTATGACCCTACACGTAAACACATATCCTCTATATCTTTCCTACTCAGCTGACTCATGGTTTACTTGTTTATTTCCTTTGAGTCTGTGCATTGACTTGGGTCGCCTCAAGGATACCATAGTGGATTTCTAGTATATAGTTATATAAAACCCGGCATATGTCAGGGGATTGGGGTTCAAATAAAGAAGAAATACATTTTGTCTTGATTGTATATAACACGTTTTAATAAATTGTTCGGTGTGTATGTTTGCTTATGAGTTGACAAGTTGTATGACTGATGAAGTGGTTGATTTACTTCAAATAGGTTATGCTGCGGCCATAAGATGCTTTGAATGTGATAGCGACATGAACAGCACGTGTGCGGACACGTTTGAAGCAAGTGGCTTTCAGCCAAAAGACAATTGCACGAGCTGTGAAAAGGTTAAAGGGAAGAAGGAAGGCATTCAATGTAAGTATAAGACAAATGCATTCATGGAGTAATTATAACGTATTCATCGTGTTTAGTTTTACTCCCGATTAAGGATTAACGGGTATAAGATGTGTACATCTGTTTATAGACAGACACTTGGGTTTGTATAAATGTTTAAGTCTCCATATTATAAGGCCGGCAAGGTATACTATTGAGTTATGAACTTTGACCATTCCATGATATTTTTACACACCTTATCTCACACGAATTATAATTTCATACTATACATAAACGATTTAAAGAGAAACACGTATACAAGTTTGTAAGAAAGCGAGCTAGAGGGTTAGTCTAAGGGCCGGAGTCCGAGGCTTATCATCCAATCAGACGTCTTCATACGAACTGAGTTACTGTCTAAAAGTGCACCTTATATGGCACACGTGCGTTACGAAAACTCTGTATTGGATTGTCCAAGTTTGAACAACAATTTTCAAGTATACCCCGGAAGTATTATTCACAATAAACGGATTAAATCTTATATGATGTTGAAACAAATATGTTTCACACAATTATGAAATTACGTTCGCGTTCTTTCTCGGACATGGCAATTTAATGCAGTTCGCATGCTTATAATGATTGATTCCTCCCTATCACTTACTAAATTGTCAACTGTATCTGGACAATTTAGGATCGCTTTTGTTCACAAAGTATATGAGTTCTTTTGTTAATCATTTCAGATTTAATTTTGATTTTTAATAAATATCATGATGCTTAAAAGTTAAAACACACTTAAATTTATTGACATTTGCAGAACCTTCATTAACTTTATATGATGTCGTTTCACATCTGAACCAGTGTAACAAATAGACATTAATTGTTTACTAAGACTCTGATTACTTAATGGTATAGTCTGACTGTATTCGAGAAAAAAATGGTGTTTTTAATGTACTCATGAAACACATGCTCAAACAAAACCCAGAATATAATGTTTTCGAGCTATATTTTATATTATTGCATTGCTAAAAGACAATCCTGTTTATCTTACCTCGTACATAATACTAGTTTTTCATTCGCCATGACAAATGATGTATATTTTAGTTGTAGGACGAACTTGCGATACGTCGGCACTTCCAGATAAATGCCATTCCGAAACCATCGATGGTGTCGATGGGGACGTCTGTTGGTGCAGCAAAGACCTTTGTAACAGCGCCCTTAGCGTCTTTGCAAGACTATCCCTTATTTTGGGTCTTCTTGTCAGACTTATATTCTAATTGTAAACAGTTATTAGCGGCGAGGTGGCGATATGCAATTTATACAGCGAACGGCTTGATTAGTTTCGCTTGAAAAGATATATGTTGCTACTAGATATCATTCATTCATTCTTTAGATATGTTTGCATTAAGTATGTTCAACTTTATGATGAATTGAAGACTATTGAAGATTATCTGTTTACTTTTAATCATGATATAAATTAAAATATTGTGAAATTAAGGTAACTACTTTGTGCCACGTTTGATAATAATGCACTTAACATCCTATCGAAAGTATGTGTATGAAAATCTATTAGTCACAAGACTAATTATTTTAAAGGTTATTTATAACATGTATTTGTGTTTAATATTTGATGTGATACTCAATTCAATTTGATAATATGTATTCCACGTTCTTCTTTGTATACAATACTTACGGTGGCTAATTAGTGTGTGCCTCTTTTGTGAAAAATTATATATAATAATACTGATTTTTTTATTAAATTACTACATGTATTAATTCAGCCTGTATGGCAATGTGATTTGTGATTTATCTACTGTGGAGTTACGTTCTCAGTTTGTAAGCTTTCAACAATTTCGTGTATGTTCAATCTTAAATATAAAATTGAAATGAAGATTTTTAGATTGAACGTTTTCTTCCGGACCCTTGGGTGTATAGCAATACAGTGTCCATTTCGGTAATATGTGCTATTACCCCTCTTGTGGTATTAAGTGTGCTAGGTTAAATTATATTGGACCTTTGACGTACAATATCTGTCATGTAGTGATACGTGCATATAATTTGATTAAGTGGAATATTATTCTAGGCAGTTGAAATGCACAATCCTGCCCGAATGAAAAAGGGACAATATAAACAAGTGAAACTCCAGCTGCTGGAGCAGTATTGAATTTTCATTAAAAACAATTAGTTGGTCCTTTATTCAAGGCAAGTGACCGATTGCCCAAACAGTACAAAACAGCACAAGACAGCACAATACAAACCAACATAAACACAAAATATGAATAAAGCTGGGGTCACCGCCTTGGAACGGTCAATGCAAAGCATTGGGGGTTTAAACCTGGTTATAGAGCGCTCAACCTCACACTTGGCCCAGCAATATTCATAATACATTTAAGCATTGACAATCTTTGCTTAACATAGTCTGAGTATATGCAATAAACACGATCTTGAGATCTGAACATCATTGCAATTATTTCAACGCTTAAGGCCACAATATACAATAAACAAATGATAGGTCATGCGTTATGTAAGAAAGAACTCGACACGAATCAACGAGCACTGTTTAACGGCCATCTATTTACCGGCTTCTCTCCAGTTGATAGTGGTTCCTGCCATCTGTCAAAGTCTCATGTTGTCTCCAACCTTCAAGCAAAAAGAGTATTATCTAGTAAACAAAAATCTTTAACCTACCACATACACAAAGAAATATTCTAAAATAACGTAATGGCAAGTGCCCCTCAGAAAATTGTGTCTTCAAAACAAATGATGTTCATGTTTTAGAGGGTATAGCATTGGTTACCTTAAGGATCTTAGGCACGTAGGCAACTCGCTGAAGAGCGAGCTCAACAAAGCACCTTTCTCGAAGGGCATGCTCAAGAGTTATTCTAAGTCAAATATCAGAAGTCGATTCGCTCTCTCGGTCAAAGCTATGGGTGTGGCTGGGCTTAAAGCTGTCCACATTAAACACCAGGATGACATCAAAGTTCTACACAAGGTCATGGTGATTGTAATCTCAACCATGATTATATGCTCCAATTGTTACTGCGTTACAAGTTGTGCAAAGTGCAGTTATGTATGTGCTGGTATCAATAAGGAAACCATACAATTAATGAAAAAACAATGTCAAGGTTAGAATGGTTGACAGTGACCAACACGTCCTTAAAAAAGTATTGAAATGTTTTTGGGTTCAGCTGCTCTTGACGCCACCAGACTTTTAACCACAACTCAAAAGATCGAAGCGGCAAACAGGTGATACCAAGCCGTAAATCCCAAATGTGTGACTTACTCAGGCAACTGTGTAGTTCGCATTCATGGACAGGTTCAAAAGTTAAACAATGGCTTAGCCATCGCAAAAAGCAAGGAACTTAATGCAACCCTTGCGCACGGGTCAAAGATTATAAAACTGTTAGCATACGAGGACCTCAATAACCTTAACCGATAGCGAATATCCGCTACCAACAAAGCACGATTTTTACGTGCCAGGACGTATAACTATCGTTATAAGTTGCTTGAAGTATTACATTATGGCAAGGGCATGAGTGATCCCAAACAGGATTTTTTACGGGCTCCCACGCTTTAAAAATCATAAATATGCTTCGTTTAGGGTTTATTATTATAATTAAGTGTTACTTGGCAAAAAGACCTCTATAAATTTGCCCGCGTGTCAGCCTCAAACTTCCCTATAACTCAAAAGACAAAAATACCTTATAAAAATCGATATGAATTCAAAACAATGCATAAATGAACTTAAAGTGCACTTAAATTAATAAATGAAGGTGATGAAACGTGTGGCATGTAATAGCAAAATATGCATGCCACCTACACTGTCCGAACTGTAAACAGGTCCTCCGTTCTATGTTTGTGAAATGGGGATCTATGTTTAAATATTCAGGCTTTACATTCAAGCTATTGTTGCATATGTGGTTCACAAAGTCACTGGCGTTCAGTTATGACTTCATGTAGCACATAAATGCTACACGGTGAATCAAGTATCTTTGATATTGAGTTTGAAGTAAATTGAGCCCAGAGTTGGCCATAATAGAACATGGAACTGATTTAAATGCACCCATTCCATACAAGACAATCCAAATTAACAATGAAATTAATAATTTTATTTTATAATCTTTTGCCAAGAAGTAGCAAAAAATCCACGTTGACATTCATTTTTGAAAGTTCAGACGATATTGTAATTTGACCCAAAGCTAGTTTAGGTCACAATATACTAAAATATTTCATAAACAAATTCAATGTAAAAGCAAAACAATTCCACACAAAATAAAGCCAAACTTTTGCGTATAGAGATCCTCATAACCATACCTTTTCTCGAAGAGCATTCAAGAGAATTCAATCCGTATAGCTGCGTGACACTACGCGGATTGCTAAAGTTTTAAATACACCACTAACTGAATGAGCACGGATGGTCGAGTGGTTTGTGTGTGCTAGATTTTTACTCCAAGGGTCAGTGGTTCGAGCCCAGTAAAGTATTACTTTTTTTTCTTTAGTGTACTATTTTGTTTTTACTGGAACTATTTCAGGGGGGGGGGGGGAGCATGCGTATACTGGAGCTTTTCATGTTAGTTGGAACTTACTTCCAAGAGGTGTCGTTTTGCGGTTTTTGTGAAGGAGTTGCGGATATTTTATTTATATTGTTTTTTTTTAAATTAATTTTCAATTAGTACGCCCATTCAGCTCTAATGTGAATGTGCTTTCCTCGTGTGTTTGTTTCAATACACTAGACGTCGGGATATAAGAGTTATTGAAGGAAAACCGCCAGCGTGACGTTCGACAACTTCAATGTACAAATATCCTTTTCTCTTACAATATGAAATTGTGAACGTGCGATAAAAAAATGACCACACCATTGTGTTAAATAAATTGTACATACTTATGTAGAAAAATAACTTACACGTGTTTTCATATGAAACTGCAAGGCCCTTAAGGATTATTATTTTGTATGAAAAATAGAATTGAGATTCTCTAAAAAAAATTGTTGTTATAATGCCCATGGGGTCAAAGCAGGCAATGTCACTGGGTCCAATTGTTCTTTCTTACAACTGGCTACACATTAGAAGATGCGTCAAAATAAAGAATGCCACTGGGTCTAATTGTTCTCTGTTACAACTGGGTACACATTAGTACGTGCGGTCAAACCAGACAATACCATCGGGTCCAATTGTTCTTTGTTACAACTGGCTACACATTAGTACGAGCGGTTAAAACAGGTAATACAACCGGATCCAATTGTACCTTGTTACAAATGGCTACACATAAGTACGAGCGGTAATACAGGCACTACCACTGGGTCCAATTGTGTTTTTGTTACAACTGGCTACACACTAGTACGTGCGATCAAAACAGGCAATGCCACTGTGTCCAATTGTTCTTTGAAACAACTTGCTACACTTTAGTTCGTGCTGTCAAAACAGATAATGCCACTTTGTCCAATCGTTCTTTGTTACAACTGGATACACATTAGTACTTTCGGTCATAACAGGCAATGCCACTGGGTCAAATTGTTCTTAGTTACAACTGGCTACACAAAAGTACATGCAGTCAAAACAGCAATATCACTGGGTCAAATTGTGTATTTGTTACAACTTTCGACACATGAGTCCGTGCGGTCAAAACAGGAAATGTCACTTGGTCAATTTTTTCTTTGTTACAACTGGCTACACATTAGTACCTGCGGTCAAAACAACCAATTCCACTGGGTCGAATAGTTTGTTGTTACAACTGGCTACACATTCATACGTGCCGTTTCACAGGGTATTGGTCAGGGCTATGACACGTTCTTGTTAGGATCAGGATTTTCTTTTACTTTAAGCAACTAAGTTGGGTTTTTTATTAATCTGAGCGAAAAATACTACATAAAACTATTCATCTCACTTTTTCTTTTTCTTTTTTACCACATATATCATAAAGGATACTACTGATCTGTTTGTATGATCATATTATACTAATTTGACTGCTTATAATATTTATTTCAAATGTAAAATGTATATTATCACTTTTGATAAACACGATTATTAAATAAGTTTTCTTTCCATTTTATTATTTTTATTTTGGTTGGCATGATTGGCTGGTTTGTATATGCATTGTCTTGCAATAATTTGGTTGTCACCTCTATAAGCCATAGCCGTTATACGAAAAGTTATAATATGCTTTGATAGGCCGTTTATTACTTACATATGTAAGCACTCTAACAAGTGTTTAAATTGTGAGTGTCTCGTAAATCATGCCTTTAAAGTTGTGGGATAGGTCAATTTTATATTGTGTTGTATACAAGTCTATGTGCCATAATTATACGGTTGTTTATTGTCCTTTTCTTGTATGCATCAATTTGCGATCATATGTGAGATCGGTCCCTTCCTTGCCTTGTATGCGTTCAGGCATTTACTGTGATGACATACATGCTTTTTTTTCAGTCAAAATAAGAGATATCCAATCAACAACATTTTCACGGGTCAGCACTTACAAATTATAGATATTGACAATTACTGACAGTGTGAATATGTATTTCGAAGTTAATAAGATCCTTTTTTGCCTGAAGCTGCGTTATGTGAGGACCCGGAGTGAGCCTCAACCCTCCAATGTAGACGAACATTTATTTATAGCTGATATTTACAACTTTTTTGGGGTTGGGGGGGGGAATACTGAAAGTTACCATAAATTTTGGTGTGGATTCTGTTTAGTTGTTAAGCCAGGGTACCAGATGGGAACCCCATCCGTCCTTTATGGTGACCACAAACCAAACTTACAGGCTTCCTAGAACGGAGATTTAACATGAGTGCCTAGGTGAGAAGCGCGTGCACCAACCACTGCGCAAACCGGTTAGCCATAAATAACTGAGCAGGTTCCCATATTCATCACGACTGTCTCAAGACAGACTTCGGATATTGCTATCGTCTATTTTTGACTACTAACATTTTATTCTTCCAACTGTGTGACTAAAAAAATATTTGTATATGCATTGTTAATGAATATATTTTGTTGTGGAATGAATTAAATGTGCAATTTGAAATACATGTCTTGTTTCTGTGGTCTAGATGCTTTGCCATGTTGTAATGCTAAATTATTTTATTGTATGTTTTCAATTATGTTTATTTATAAATAATAGATCTATATATCCACCATCCGATATACAGGCGGGTGTCTACATAAAGCTTTTGAACCTCAAGATTTGTGCGGGTTTACTTCGTTCCCCTACCCCATTACACAGCCAATTCAATCATTAAAAATGAACTGCTGATTTGCTGCTTGTATCTGCACAAGAAAAACAATGATTGTATTGACATATACTATCAAATTCGATTTTTGCTACGGGAATAAAACAGATAAGTGTAAACGTGTTGATTTTTTAGAATTTCTAATAATTCATTATAAAAGAGGATCAAAGGGAGAAGCACAAGAAGACTGCAGAAGATGATAAATCATGATTTATCTGCCTTATACAGCCGTATCACTCATATACCATTTTAACAAATCGAAAACGGTAAATGTGCACAAATACTTTCAATTTTCAAATAATGATTTTCGTAATATTAAATTTGAAACTTAATATGAAAAAGGACATCAGTTTCGTTTTTATAATAAGTGCAAAGAAAATCGCTATACACAAATTAATATAGTTTTCGTATGTTGTGTTTATTTAAGTTAAGCGAAGATTAAGAGTAGGAATTAAAATGTGTTCATGTTCGTATTTTGTTTTGTCCGATGTAAGACGGAAAACGAAAAGACGTTATGTACATGGGCCCATACCCTCCCCCCCTCCCCCTTTGTTTTTCTTTTAACATTATATCAAACTAAGAACGGTAAACGGGACGTACCACATCAGGGTATGAACCATTATTTTTCGTAATTTAAAGAATGAAACGAATTATGAACAGGGAAAAGAGTTTAGTGTGTTGTTTAATCATAAATACAACAAAAAACGATGTGAAGAAGTCAATTTTGCGTTGGTATCTGGGTTTACGGTTATAAAGAAATCGGAATATTATCAAATATGTGTTGATTTTCGTGTATCTTTTTGTCAAAAAACAAACGAAAAAGACGGTACATACACGGACCCTATGCATAAGTGCATCATTATATCAGTTTTAATCAATTTTGTTATTGGCGTCGCACTGAAGTGCGGCGACTAGTATGTTATACGTTTTTTTTTTCGCTTATGGGAGAAGTTATTTTTACGGATCGATGTATATATTTTGTTGTCAGAATATCTTGCATAGTGGTGATTTTTTTGTAAATTAGTGTAAAGTACTGCATTTGTGCATATTACATTTACTACAACATTTATTGCCAATAATACAAAGCTAATTCTTTTAATTAATAACTGATGACAGGGACTGGGCAATAATAAAAGATCACAGGGACTGGGCAAATACGCAAACCAGTGAAACTTTCTGGTTTTGTATAAAACAAAGCATAATCAAAATATATTTATTTTGTGGTTTTTTCTAACAATAGCGCAGACTTTTGCTGTTCGAGTTTTGGTTAACGCGTATTTTCTTCAATTTTACAAGACGACAGCGATTACACGGTTAATTGCTTTATTGATAACCGTTACACTACAGTCACTTATTAATATCTTAGTTAGAAGGTGATTTTTCAAGCGGTGCTGTAGTGTAGTGGTTACACGCTCGCTTCACATGTGAGAGGCCCAATTTTCGAGCCCCAGTAGAATCAAATTATTATATTTGTGTTCTATGTTAACATTTTGTTTTGATGTAGACATTTTAGTTTAAATAAATATACTGATTTATTGTAACCATTTTTTGTTTTTATTATGCCCATTATATATATGTGTGAGAGGGGGGGGGGTTCGTAAACACATTAAAATTGTTTCAGTGTTTTCATATCAGTGAGTACTCTACCCCTATCGTAAATGAGCAACGTAAGAATAAGTTCAGAATCATCTCCCCTTGAAGTTGAGAAAAATATGAAATTACGCTTACAAGATGAAGCAGATTTTTGAAAACCTTCATAGTTCTGTTCCATTAATGAAAACTGCACACGAATGCCAGTAAAAAAGGAAACCAATGTAAATAAAATGAACTATGAAATATTTGGCGGTTACAACACAAAACCATAGATAATGGTTATTTGGGGTTATACGGGTTTTTTCCGATTAGTGTAAGCTTACGATGCTGCCATGATTTTAAACAGTTTTAAAATTTTTGTAATTTAGGCAGTATGTTTTTTAGAATTGTTTCATTTTCATTGTTTGTAAAGGTTATTCCTAACGTTGTTGCTTCACATGATTTCTAGTTGAATTTCATTTTTTTTAAGAGTAATATTACTTTGTTTAAATTTACCTACTCGTAGCACAGTGCATTTACTTTTGTTTAGTTTAAGACCAGATGCCATTCCAAAAAGGGATAGCGATTCTATAAGATTATCGAATGATTACCAACTAACCTGTTATGGCGAAACCCATTCCTTTTTGTAATTGTTATTTTTTTTTATTATTCATTATGTTTACCTGTTGCTTTTTGGGGTGTAAACATAATATTTTGTTTAAGGGTTACGTTCCAAATACTTACAACACATTAGTAGTAAAAAAAGATAAACATGATAACGAGCATCACCTACTTGAATATGACAGTTAAAATATGCAGTTATAACACAAAAGGCTTAGCATCATCAGCAAAACGTTCAATTATGTTTCAATGGCTTAAAGAAAACAAATTCAATATATGCTTTCTTCAAGAATTATATTGTAATGCAGAGGTAGATAACGCAACTTGGGGTAAGCAATTGGGAGGAGACCTTTTTTTTAAGCGTCAACGGCTCTAACTCTCTAGGTATAGGCATTTTATCAAGAAAGATTTAGATTTTAAATACACTATCTTAGAATATCGGGAAATAATCATGGACAGGCTTCAAATATTGAAAATAGAAATTCAAGGAATATTAATTGTTATGTTTAATATTTAAGGTCCCAACACAGATAATACGGAGTTTTTTTAAAGGGATCTTTTCACGCTTTGGTAAATTGACAAAATTGAAAAAAGTTGTTTCAGATTCGCAAATTTTCGTTTTAGTTATGATATTTGTGAGGAAACAGTAATACTGAACATTTACCATGGTCTAATATAGCCATTATATGCATCTTTTGACGATTTTAAAACCTAAAAATTATAAAGCGTTGCAACGCGAAACGATTTAATAATTTGGAGAGTTCTGTTTTTGTCGTTAAATTTTGTGAAACTACGAAGATTGCTTATATAAGGTATAAAATACGTCAAGTATGTGTACTCGGCGGAATAGCTCAGTAGGCTAAGGCGTTTTTACTTCAGGACTCCGGCAGGACTCGAGGGGTCACTGGTTCGAAACCTGGACCGGGCAATGTTCTTTTCCTTTTTTAAATTTTATTCTTGATTTTTTACTGGAGCTGTTACGATCCAATGTTTACATTTATCGATATAAAGCATTTAATGAATAAGTTAAAAAATGCCAAAATCTGTGAAAAAGGCCCCTTTAATAGCTTTGATAGACAAATACAGATTATAATGACCACTCACTAATCCTGGGAGGGGTTTTTAACACTGTTATTAACTATAATTTAGATAAATTAAACGGTCGATCAGATACAAATAAAAAATGTAACGCAAAAATAAATGAAATAATAGAAAACAATGATCTATGTGATATATGGCGTTTAAAAAACTCCACACAAAAGAGTATTCACATGGCATTCAAACACTCAACCACATATATTTTGTCGATTAGATTATTTCCTTATATCTCAAGACATTGAAAATTGTCTCGCAGAATGTAACATTTCTCCAGGGTTTAAATCGGACCACTCTTTAATATCAATTCAATTCGACATACATTCTCATTGCAGAGGTCCAGGGTATTTTAAAATGAACAACTCATATTTATTTGAACAGGAATATCAAAGATGTATCCGTACGTCTTTATTGGAAATTGCACATATCAATCATGAAGCTTATCCAAATACATTATGGGAAATAATGAAAGGGAGCATTCGAGACGAAACTATTAAATACGCCAGTAAATTTTTTTTAGAAAAAACAAGAGCAGGAAGAAACACTTATATCAAGAATTGCAGAATTAGAACAACAATTAACAATAAATAGTACCGATTTAGAAAAATGCAAACAACTGAACGATTCAAAAAGCGAATTAAATGATATAATTGAACATAATATAAAAGGAATGCTGATGCGAGCTAAGGCACAATGGATTGAAGGCTCCGCAAAAAACACTAAATATTTTGCAAATCTTGAAAAAAGAAGATAAGAAGCTAAAACTATACAACAACTAAAAAGTAATAATAATGCCGTAATACAAGATCAAAACGAAATATTAAAACACTCTGACAAATTTTATGAAAATCTTTATAAAACGTTTCTATACCAATATTTGCAATAAAATAAACCCAGAACAAACGCAAAATGAACAAAAATATCTATCAGAGTATGAATGCGCTAAAGCACTGCTAGACATGAAAAACAATAATAAGGATCAGATGGCATATCTGCAGAATTTTACAAAATATTTTGGAATGATATTAAGCAATATGTCGTTAACTCTCTTAACTATTTTTTTAGACACCAATATCCTTACATAATTGCAAAAATAAAACATAAACACTTTACTACATAAGACCGGAAAGGACACCCTTTTGATCGATAACTGGAGGCCCATCTCGCTTCTTAACGTTGATTACAAAATAGCTACAAAATCCATTGCCAATCGTATAAAACCTTATTTAAATAATATAATCAGTATAAATCAAACAGGATGTATCAAAGGAAGATATATTTGCGAAAACGTAAGACCTTTGCATTAAATTATTGAACTAATGGATGAAAGTAATGCAAACGGTCTCCTTTTTCAAATTTTAATAAAGCCTTCGACAGTCTGGATCATGGAATTATGTTTCAATGCCTCCGCCATTTCGGATTTAGTGAGAATACCTAACAGTGGGTAATGCTTTTTTTTATAAAGATGCAACATCACGCGTTACAAATAATGGTCATTTTTCAGATTTTTTCAGTATACAAAGAGGGGACAGACAAGGATGTCCTTTATCTCCTTACCTTTTCATTATTTGCATTGAATTGATGTCGATAGACATTGAACTTAACACACAAGTCAAAGGAATAACAATTAATGATGTAGAATTAAAACAGTCGCTTTTTGATGATGACGCCTCTTTCACACTTGATGGTTCTCGAACATCATTCAAAACATTTATAAAAATCATAGAAGAATTTGCAGTAATCTCCGGACTAACATTAAATAGGCATAATTTAAAATCCTTAAGCTAGGAGCACTTAAAAATAGTCAAATTGAATTTTGCAAACACAAAGAATTTAACTGGAGCTCCAACCATGCTTCAACCTTAGGAATAGAATTTAGCAACGATCCCGTAGAAATAATGTCATTAAATATTCCGGTAAAAATTCAAGCTTTTGAAACTTTTTTAAATCAATGGAAGCGGTGGAAACTATCTTTAATTGGAACAAGGGCTGTTTGTAAAACATGCATGCCCCCCATATGGGCTCTCAGTTGTAGTGACAGCCCTTTTGTAAATATGTTGTTGTCACTGTGACCTTGACCTTTGACCTAGTGACCTGAAAATCTATAGGGGTCATCTGCGAGTCATGATCAATGTACATATCAAGTTTCATGATCCTAGGCAAAAGCGTTCTTGAGTTATCATCCGGAAACCATTTTACTATTTCGGGTCACCGTGACCTTGACCTTTGACCTAGTGACCTGAAAATCAATAGGGGTCATCTGCGAGTCATGATCAATCTACCTATCAAGTTTCATGATCCTAGGCATAAGCGTTCTTGAATTATCATCCGGAAACCATTTTACTATTTCGGGTCACAGTGACCTTGACCTTTGACCTAGTGACCTCAAAATCAAAACGGGTCATCTGCGAGTTATGATCAATGTACCTATGAAGTTTCATGATCCTAGGCCTAAGCGTTCTTGAGTTATCATCCGGAAACCACCTGGTGGACGGACCGACCGACCGACCGACAGACCGACCGACATGTGCAAAGCAATATACCCCCTCTTCTTCGAAGGGGGGCATAAAAATTACAGTTTTAAAAACTTTTGCAATACCCAAGCGTGTATATGCATTAACAGTTTTACCAAACCCATCTCAAGACATAATCTCAAATATAAAATCGCTATGTTACAAATTTCTGTGGGACGATAAACTCGATAAAATTGCCAGAAAGCGAATCACACAAGATTATGCCGAAGGTGGTTTAACAATGTTAGATATTGACATATTCTTAACATCCCTCAAAGCCAGTCGGATAAAAAGATTTATATTTCAACCAGATTCAAAACTGATAAAAAATATACACCAATATGCTAAATAGTTATGGTGGAACGTTGATTTTTAAATCAAACAATCATGAAAAGGAAGTTAAAGACCTTAACATAAAATCCGTATTCTTAAAAAACATTCTGTGTGGTTGGCTCAGCATTGCGTTAGAAAAAGATGAAATATCTGGAATAATTCATTTATAAAAAACGAAAATAAAACTTTCTTTATAAAAACATGGTTCAACAGAGGTATTCAATTTATTGAACATATATATGATTTCAGGAAAAGATCTTTTTAAAGTTTTCAAGATATAATAAACCTTTATGAAATAGATAAAGCAGACTTCATAACATACCATCAAATTGTAAAAAGCATACCTGTTGAATGGAAACATAGACTAAAAGAAAACGATATTATTTACACCACACCGCAATACAAGCTTAACGAAATAACAGAAAATACAAAAGCTTGCAAAATGGTATATAAATCACTTATACTAAAACAAAAACCAGAAGTGTTCAAACAATTTGATAAATGGAACGAAACTCTGAATAATCAAAACATTAACCAAAGAACAATCTCTAACCAACCAATCAAATTAAATATTGACACCAAACTTAGAAACTTCCAATATAAATACCTCATGCACATTTTACCAAACAATTATTTCCTCCATAACTGCAGTCTCGTTCCATCAACATTATGTGATTTTTGTAATATGCACACAGAAACGAATATTCACTTATTCTGGGATTGTCATCCTATTCAAAAAGTTTGGATGGATATAAAAAAAAACTTTATTTACGACAAGTTAGAAAGATTAGAAAACTTGGAGCTAAATTATGCAACTATATCTTTTTGAAATTTGACCCTAGCTGATGCTAACAATTCGCATGTCATTAACTTTAAAATATTGTTGGCTAAATATTTTATCTTTAAATGCAAACAGGAGAAAACAACACCACTAGTAGAAATGTTTGTACCATTTTTAATACTAGAATTAAACTCGAGGAATTAATCGCAACAACACAAAACAAACTACATATTTTTTATACTCGCTTGGCGCTTTTGTTGCCCAATTTATACACCTACCCTAAAAACATCTTGACACATACTCACTTACATACGAACACCTACCTTAAAGCAACAAACACCCTTTTTTTTCTTTCTTTTTTGTATATTTGTATTATAACCTTTATTGACCTGTGTAACATTACACCATTTTTGCATACTTTTAAGTATTGTTTGAAACTAATTCAAACATATTCATTTCACACTAACTATTGTCGTCATAGATGCTATGTATCACAAGTAATATAAAAAACTTTGTGAAACATTTTGCTCAAATTATGTATTTCAAATAATATGTAATAGGCAAAATACACATGCTTTATCTACAATAATCATAGTCTTCAAAAATGCTATGTTCCATTATACAGTAATACATTGTGAAACAAACATACTAATTGAGTGTATGTTTGACATATTTTGTATTATGTTATATGCTAGGTGTATTATGTTTACGAAGGAAATAAAAAATGGAATTAAAAAAAAAGATTATCGAATGAGTCACTACTGACGTTTAAGAAATAAGTTGCATCGTCAGCAAATAGGGACTGTTTAATTTCTTTGTCGGGTTTTAGCGATATTCCCTTTATACGTTTATTTGATTGGATATAGTGAGATAGATACTCGATGCATAATATAAATAGCGAGGATGAAAGTGGACATCCTTGTCTTACCCCTCGTTCGATGTTAAATCTGTTTGAGAAAAAGCCATTGTTAATAATTATACTGTTAATATCGGTGTAAAATAGTTTGACCCATTTAATTAGACTTTCACCGAAATGCATATGTTCTAAGCAAGAGAACATAAACGAATGGTCTAGTGAATCGAAAGCCTTTTCGAAGTCTGCAAATCAAAATGAGGCCAGAATTGTTTGGTTGGTTGAAATAATATATGCATTCTTGTATCAGACGTACGTGTTCACCAATGTAACGTCCTTTAATGAAACCAGATTGTGATCTTGAAATGATTGATGGTAATATTTGGTTTTATTCTATTGATAAACTTTTAGTGGCAATTTTATAATTACTGTTCAGTAAACTAATCGGGCGCCAGTTGAATAAGGATTCGAAGTTTTTTCCAGGTTTTGGAATGCGTGATATAATACCTTGTTTTTGTAGCGTAGTTAAGTTTTCGTTGTTAACTGAATAGTTAAGGGAATTAATAAGATGTGTTTTTATATCATTCCAGAATATTTTATAAAATTCGATTGTGATGCCATCAGATCCTGGACTTTTGTTTTTTTGCATTTCTTTTAGGGCTAATCCACATTCATATTCATTAAGTAATCCGTTGCACAGTAGTTTTTCCTCTTGATTTAAAGCGTGATGTGTATTTTTAAAAAGGGTGTTATTTTCAACATGTTTTCGTTTATAGAGGGTTTTGAAAAATAAACGTTGTTCTTCTAGTATTTGAGTTCTGTTTGTTATATCTTCGCCACTGACTACTAATTGTTGTACAGTTTTTTGTTCACTTCTACGTTTTTTTTCATTGTGTTCAACATGCTGTGCACGTGCTCGTAGTATTATTCCATTGAGATGTGTATGATAAATTCCTTCTAATACTTGTTTTTTTTAATGTTATTTCGTTTTTTAATGGCTTTGGTGTCACTTGTGTTTGTTTCATGTAATTGTTTTTCAAGTGTTTCAATGATTTTGATGGTTTGAGTTTCAAGTTTATGTGTTTCTTTTTGTTTAAATGATGTGTATCTAATTGTTGTGTTACGTATAGTTTTCCTTTTATTACTTCCCATAAGGTGTTTGGGTTTGCATCTTTATTATTTTGAACTATATTGAATATTTCTTGCTTTATTTGCGTTTGATATTGTGTATCTAATAAGATGCTGTTATTAATTTTAAAGTATACTCGGCCTCTTTCATGTTGTAGTTTGTGCAGTTTAAGTTCAACTAGAGAGGGGTCAGTCATGAATCCTGGTTTTACGTTACATTTGTCAATAATGTTGCAAAGAGACTCAGATATTAAAAAATAGTCTAATGTACAAAATAGTGTTGGTTTTTTGTTTGAGTGCCAGGTGAATTTGCTTTCGTTTGGATATACTGTACGCCAAATGTCTATCATATTGTAGTTTTCAATTATGTTATTTAAAATGTTTCTATTTTTAGGATGGGTATCAAGGTTTCTCTTCTTTTTATCTAATAATGGGTTAAGAACAGTATTGAAATCACCACCGACTATAATGTTTTTATCTTGGTTATTAATAATAAAGGATTGTAATGTTTCGTAGAATGTGGAATCGTCTATGTTAGGGCCGTAAACGTTGATTAATGTTAATTGTGTTTCGTGTATTTTGATATCTATACTTGCTTATCTGCCAATTATTATTTCGTTAGTTATCGACTGTGACACCTATATATGCCTTGTTTATTGGTATGTTGTCCACT
The DNA here is from genome assembly GCF_020536995.1 of Dreissena polymorpha. Classification (NCBI taxonomy): domain Eukaryota; kingdom Metazoa; phylum Mollusca; class Bivalvia; order Myida; family Dreissenidae; genus Dreissena; species Dreissena polymorpha. The sequence goes on from NC_068370.1 coordinate 35,126,448, forward strand.
GAGATAGATGTCTCCGTCCCATTCATCTTTTAAGGTTTGTGCTAAAGATTGTGTCAAGTGACTTTCTTGTAATAGGCATATACTTTTGTTTTTCGCCTAACCATTTGAAGATTTTAATGCGTTTGTCTTTATTGCTTAGCCCTTTTACATGTTAATTAAATATTGTAATCATTTAGAGAGGTGGAAGCTGATGTAAATGATAATTTGTGTGTGTTTATCCAGTTGGTTTCTTTTTTTTAAGTCCAGTTGCTTTCTATAACAAGGAATAAGATATCCATACATACAAACAAAAGAAAACAAAAAAATATATGGATACACAAAGATGAATATTCCATAGAAATTAAGAATTAAAAAGAAGTAATCACAAAAGTGAGAAAAACAACAGCAAAAAACGACTACTGACAACTTAGACAGACAGCCTAAGCATAGATTTATTCTATATACACATTACATATAATTTGTTACTATATCGGCATATATATGCGGCTGGAAACATACAAAGTGTTAACACAAGAAAATGAACTAGATCATTTATAATATTACAATATGCAGTGCATGTATAAGTTTAGTTCACATCATATTATAATAACAGGGATTTAATGAATAAATAATAACATTGGAAGGTTTTGAAAATTGTAATAACTTCTTACAATTGTGTCCTATAAAATGGTATTTGATAAACAATAATTTCAATATGTAGTACAGTGTAAAGATATCATATCTTTTATTGTAGATGTATCGTGCGAGTGAGACTCTAACTTGCAATAATGAATGCGATCCAATATAACTAGAGTTTAAGTGTTATCATGTTATGAACATTTCGGATATATATTTAGTATGAATGTTATAAGATTAAGAAGCTAATCAAGAAAGGAAAAAAACAACAACATTATTTGTATGGATCCCAATGTGAACGAATCTTCCAACAAACATATTGAGATACTACAAATTGTTTGATATATTAATTACTACAAACGTTTCTTCGGAGCTACCCTCTTTAGCGAAAACGAAAAAAGACAGGTAGTTTAGGAAAGTATAACATTTAACATCAAGAGATATAATTAAGACTGGATTGGAAACATTTCCATTATATTATATCGAGTATATTATACACACTTACTTCTTTCTCACATGGTGTTATAAAATAATAATACAATATATATATACAATTAAGTTACGCTGTAAAATAATTTACATATTTTGAAACACATATATGATATTTTTATACATACACATGTATTGTATACACTTTATTCATATTTATTGTTATATTATTTATGTATTGTTTAACAATTAAATTGCGCTGAAAAATAATTTACACATTTACACAAAAAAAGTATCCCTTCCAGTGAAACCCACACATATATACACACATGCACACGTATACATATACAAACATATATATATATATATATATATATATATATATATATATATATATATATATATATATATATATATATATATACACATGTACATACATATACATGTCAATGTATTGTTTACGGTAAATTTACTCTGTTAAATATACAAACAGTTATATATTTGTATTTATTAGTATATTTTTATTATTTATTTATTGTTTTACTATAAAGTAGTATATATATTATATATTATGATAAATACATGTATATATTATGATATAAATATATTTGTTAGAATATTCATTATTTATTATATATTCATACAAGATAATTTGTATAGTATGTATATTATCACAAAAATAAGTAATATTTTACACACATATGATATTTTCGATACATATTAATTTATTTGTAACAATAGTTATTATTATTATTATTATTATTATTATTATTATTATTATTATTATTATTATTATTATTATTATTATTATCATACCGGATTTATATAGCGCCCTTTTCGTGCAAGAGTGCACGTTCAAAGGCGCTTTACATAAGAACATTTGACGTATCGCAGAAACAAATACATTTTGCAACACTGTTTCAAAAGAATTCGATCAAAACTACTCAATTATACTATAAAACTACTCTATTATACTATAAGTACTACGTAATAACATGCACAGTAAGCCTAGATTAGAAAGATCAACAAGACACTATACAACTAACCTATGTGTATAGCTATAAGACAATTAATGAAACAATAAAATCGAAAACTTAAACAATAAGTACTACGTAAAACAACAAAAAACATGCACAGTAACCATAGATTTGAAAGATCGGCAAGACAAACCAGAGGCAAAACAGAGACATAGACAAGGGTAACGTCAGGATACTATTTCCACGATTCCACAAACCCCCAAAGGAATAATTATGCTTCCTTTAAAAGGGTAAATTCAAGTTCATGCTGATTGAGACAAGGGTAACGTCAGGATATCATTACCACGAGTCCACAAACCCTCAAAGGCATAATTATGCTTCCTTTAAAAGGGTTAATTCAAGTTCATGATGATTAAGATTTTATATAATGAATTGAATAAACCACTGCTTATATTGCATAAGATTGGAGTAAGAGGTTAGTTTTCAGTGCCTTTTTGAATGAATTCAGTGTTAAAGAACCTCAAATGTTTGATGGAAGTGAGTTCCAGAGTTTGGGAGCAACGTACATGAAACTTCGCTCCCCGTATGATTCGTCAGAATCACTAATGAAGTCGCTTCGTTCTTTGATCTTAAGTTTCGCCTTGGTTCGTAGGTTTTTCAGATATATAGGCGATTGTCCATTTAAGGCTTTGAACGCATTGGTAAGTATTTTGAAGTGGATTTTTTTTCAACTGGGAGCCAGTGTAATTCTTTTAAGATCGGCGATATGTGACTATAGCGGGATGTTCTTGTTATAACACGCGCCGCAGTGTTTTGAACATTTTGTAGTTTCTTGATAGCTGATGTTTGTGTTCCATACAGCAGTGCATTGCAATAGTCTAGTCGAGACGTGACAAGTGCATTGACCAAGGATTTTGTGGCATTTGGTGTAAGATATTGCCTGATGTGACCTATTTGCCTAATTTGACCGAACATAATCTACTTATAGCATTAATATGGTGTTCCATGTTCATTCTTGAATCAAACCAAGCACCGAGATTTCGAACGTATTGCGATGGTTTAATTGTCGAGTCCCCTACTTTAATAGTTAACCCATCTACGTACTTGGTGTTGTTTTGACTTGAAAATACTATGACCTCGGTTTTGTCGGTGTTAAGTTTGAGCATATTTGTATTCATCCACGAAAGATATCAACTCGATTTAGTGTTTCGTCTTGGGCTGCTCCATCGGTAGGTTCAAAGGAAAGGGAAAAGCTGCGAGTCATCGGCGTAGAAGTGATGCCCGAGTCCATGTTTTTTGCAAATTCCCCCAAAAGGTTTATTATACATGGTATAAAATGTTGGGCCTAACACAGATCCCTGGGGTACGTTGAAGGTCAGCAGCACTGGTTCTGATACCTTGCCGTAAATGCTCACCGTTTGGAAGCGGTCAGATAGGTAGGAAGCTACCCACTGTAGTGGTTTTTCAGCAAAGCCAAACTGTTGTTCGAGGCGGTTTAAAAGGGTTATGTGGTCGATGGTGTTGAAAGCGGCAGAGAGATCCAGCATAACAAAGATAGTGACCTTTTTCTTATCTAATGATTGTAGGAAATCGTTTTGAACTTTTAATAAAGCTGTTTCTGTTGAATTAAACTTCCTGTATGCAGACTGGTTTTCTTCATTTAAATTGTTTTCTGTCAAATGTTCATCTATTCTTTTGCTGACAACTTTCTCCAATAATTTTGAAACATATGGCAGATTCGAAACCGGGCGATAGTTTTGTAGTGTTTCTTTATCTAAGGTGGGCTTTATTAATAAAGGTCTTATACGTGATGTTTTAAAGGATCTTGGCACACTTGCTGTTTCCATCGAAAGATTGATGATTTTTGTCAGTATTGGTGGCAGTTCAGTTTTGCATTCTTTCAGGAGCCAAGTTGGAATAGGGTCAAGCTCGCAAGATTTATTTGGGGATTGCATAATGATTTTTTCAACTTCTTCCTCAGTTGTCGGACGGAAATGTGTCAAACTGCATGTTTCTGCTGTTGGGTTATTATCATTACTCTGTTTTGAATTTGCTTGAGATCGGGCATGTTCAGAAATATCTTTTCTGATACCTTCAACTTTATTTATGAAAAAATTATTTAAATCTTGTGCTAACTCATCGGATGTTTTGCCAGACGGAAGAGCTATTTCAGATGGGCCATCTAGTAAATGTTTTGTGATTTTGTGCATGCTCTTTTGATCACGGCCACATGATGTTACTTTATCTGAATAAAAATCTACGAGTGCTTTTTTCAACATTTTGTTCATTTTGGCGCAGTGGTTTCTATAAATTTCATGATCAATAGTGAGTCTCGATTTTAGCCATTTTCTTTCCAAATTTCGTTTGATATGTTAAGCGTCATGAACCTCATCGGTGTACCACGGGCAAGTCGGCCGCAAGGTTATAGATTTTGTTCTTAGTGGAGCATGTTCGTCTACCAAAGATGAAAGTTTAGTATCATAAGTATGGACAAGGGTTTCAGGGTCATGTATATTTTCAAATTGTATTTCTGACTCTGTGATATCCTGTTTAAATGTTTCAATATTGATCTCTCTCGTAGTTCCCGAAAGGTTACAGTTTTTCTTACCGGAGCTGGTTTTGATGCTCTTGCATTAAAGATGACGGCATAATGGTCTTTAGAAATGTTTCCTGAGCCGACTGAAAGTCCAGGATCGGTACCAACTACGTTGGATACCGTATCCACAGTATCCCTGGTGATCACAACGTCCAGAGTGTGTCCTCGTACGTGTGTTGGCTCTTTTACATGCTGCATCATACCAAAAGAATGGAGTATGTTATTGAATTTTAGAGTATCTTTATCCGACGAATCGTCAAGGTGGAAATCGTCAAGGTGGAAATTCAGATCGCCGGTCAAAATGATGTTTTTATCTGTTGTTGCATATATTGATAAAAACTGGGACCATTCTTCCTCTAAGAAAGTACTTGATTTCAAGCAATTGTCGTTTGATGGAGGTGGTCTGTAGATTACAGCCAATCGTAGAGAGTAGTCTTTAATCTGTACACTACAGTCCATGTGTTCAAAGGTGAATTGTTTGTCTTAAGTTGAAGTCAAGACTTTTATTTCAATGCTAGTCTTGTGTATTAGAGCAACTCCGCCCCCACGGCGACCACTGGGACGTGGTACATGTTTTATTTGGTAGCCTTCAGATAAGAGCTCGGTAAAGCAGGTTTTATCGGTCGATGTGCCAAGCCAGGTTTCTGTTATGGCTACAAAATCAAAGTCATTAGTTGATATAAAATCGTTGAGAGACAGGGTCTTGTTTTTTTTACAGATCTAGGATTTATGTTGCATATTTTGATGTTTTTCTGCCCGCTAACGGTGATTTTAGCTTCAATTTTGACTTTTATAAGGTTATCATGAATGGTCGTCTTTTGGGCGGTTTGCAGAGGTTTTGCTGTATTTGACAAGTTACTGGTTATTGTAGGAATTTCTCTTGGTAGTAGTTTAATATTCTCCATGTGAACACCCTGGTTTATGTCATGATTTCGTTTCAGCTTATGTTTACCGCCCCGGGCGCCTCTGTATTTCAAGATACTGTATGATTTCAAAAGTGAAAGAGTTTCATCGTCCGGTTTTATCAATTTTCTATCTACACCTGCACAATGCAGTAATTGATCTCTATTGTACTGAATGAACGACATAATCCCTTGATTTTTCGCTCACTAAAAGGTAACAATTTATGTACAACGTATAAAGTTTTATACACAATATTTATAAGACTATTTGTATCTTATTATTTTACAAATTAAAATGAAAAACTAACTACAAATATGCAAAAAGTACTAAGCTATGTGTCCATGTGAAAATGTGACGAAAATCCAGATTCTACAAGTCCAAATAATCACTTAAATCCAACGTTTTATCAGAGCTAAATTTTTGCAGCCGACACTTGGCGCACTCGCACTGTTTAAAGTACATCTATTGTACAAGGTTTGTCACGCATTGAAGCACGATTCAAATTCTACACGAATATATACTGTCCACTGATAGATAAGGACGACTCTCATCGCTGTTATTTAGTAGGTCGTTTTGGCCATGGTAGGTCTAACCAGGTCAGGTAGTCCTCAAAGTCGACACGGGTCACTTGTTCCTGTACATTCTTGTAGAAAATTGTCCCATTACGAGTCCATACACTTGATACTTCGTCAGTCATTTTTCTTTTTACACTCATGAATACCTCCAAGTTTACACTATAATAGATTGTCTAAGAGAAAGATTATTTATATGAAAAGACAAATGTTTATTTTTTTCATATATATATATATATATATATATATATATATATATATATATATATATATATATATATATATATATATCTTCTTATTTATTTCTACTTATGTTTACATTTTATCTTGATTCCCAATTTAAACGTTGATTATGTTTTATATTCAAGTAAATATTTTCTTAGAAACTTATTTTTGTTAACCTCATATTAAAAGACAAGCGTTAACTTTTTACAGTTGAAACAACACACAATAATACTTATGAACTGTTTAAACTACATCTATTGTACAAGGTTTGTCACGCATTGAAGCCCGATTCAAATTCTACACGAATGTATACTGTCCACTGATAGATAAGGACGACTCTTATCGCTGTTATTTAATAGGTCGTTTTGGCCATGGTAGGTCTAACCAGGTCTGGTAGTCCTCGAAGTCGACACGGGTCACTTGTTCCTGTACATTCTTGTAGAAAATTGCCCCATTACGAGTCCATACACTTGATACTTCGTCAGTCATTTTTCTTTTTACACTCATGTAGACCTCCAAGTTGAGAGGCGTGAGTTCTTCTCTAATAAATATGCCTGATTGGCGGAGAGTACGACCTTCCCTGAGCACAGTGTTACGTAGAAGCCTGGACTGAAAGCGCACAATAATGTCATTCTTTCCTTCCGGTCCTTTCTTTAAACGATAATATCATATTATCAACCCAGCAATGGTAGTTAAAGCATTGTAAATTATATTATGGAAATAGTTGTAGCAGCACTGTTCTGTCCGTGCACACCCGATAATTATGTCATCGTCGATCTTGTTATGCAATGCTCTTGAGTTGCTCAAAGTGAATGTGTTTGCGAGATTCAAGGTTGAAGATAATACAATATCAACTGTACTCCGTATCACCTTGAAAGTTTTGATTAGTTAACCTATTTATAGAAGACATCCACGCATACACGTAAAAGTGCTAACTATCTTATAATTATAGTTCATGTGGAGACTCTTATCGTGATCTGCATTAGTTCATGTATACACTCTAATCGTTATCAGCATTACGCAATGACATGGGATAGGCAGTATTGTCTAAATACATGTTGATAAAAACCTGTGCGATTTGTACTTTTAAATTTGTATGACAAAAAATCAACAATATGTTAATATACTTATCAATACTGGCTATACTGTTAGTGGCAGTGAAAGTTGTTCCTGTCTAACCGAATTCCCGCCATCGTTATTTATAACGCGCGTAAACATTACGATTACAATATTTATTGAAATTGAAGACAACAATGCCATGGGCCCTAAGACGCTCACTCAAGACCCGAAGGAACTTAACTATTCTGGGAAGGCGGAGTTCAAAATGATAAAAGTACTTCATAAAACATTTATATTATCATAAGGTTCACAATAAGAAATTTGCTCGCCCCTGGAAACTATGCACTTCAGAGCACCGGACATATTTTCAAACTAAATCAAGATATTGTATGAACATATGTTCTAATTAAGATTGAACTAAAATTTGACTTATAGAGAGTTAACAATGTTTCACTATAGCAATTAAAGGAAATCTGCCACCATCCTCAGGGCCTTGCTTTTAAACAAACTGGAACCATGTTTAGACTCAGCTTGCAATGATAATTCAAATTAAAACAACAATAAACCCTATTTAAAACACAAATTTTTGATAGTCACACCCACCAAAACTACCGACCTCGTCGATTAACTATGTTCCATAAATTTTTATTCCACTCTTATCAGTCTGAAGGTCTTTGATGTGAGTTCCCAGCTGGGGCCTATTTCTAGGGACATAGGGCATTTAAAGCGGGTATATACGATTTTGTCAAATATTTATGAATTTATATAAACTGTGTAAAAAACTTATTATATATATATTTCAATATAAATTAAAATAAAAGTTAAGAAGAACATGTGTCGAAAAATGCGAAATAAGCCAGATATTTAATTCTGAAATTGAAAACGGCTGTACAGACGAATTCGCCAGCATGTATACCATACATGTACGATGTGCATCTAAACTTACGAGGGGTGTTCCAGAAGTTAGTGGATTTTCGCTATAACTTTCATTTGGTAACATAAATGGACAAACAAATAGCATGTTAAGAATATTTCGTCCTTTCCAAATTTACTCTCCAAATATCATGGAAATACATAAAACAATAAATATATATCAGAGATTTAAACATGTGCACAATGCGCACACCGACGCACGTGTAACGTTTCTGTTCAACGTCAATGACGTTATGAAGTTAACAACTGTCAAATCTTTTCCACATAATCACCTCCAAAGCGAATGCACTTTATGTGTCGGGAAATCCACTTGTCAAAAATGTGTCTCTATACCAGTCAGCGTCGAAAGACGACACGATTCGCTTTGCTGCAACTGTAAGTTCCTGTTTACTTGCAAAGCGAATACCGCGCAACTGTGATTTAACTTCCGGGAAGACGCGGAAGTCCATATGGGTCAAATCCGGGCTGTAAGAAGGACTAAGGCGCTGTAACGTGAAATTTGCCGTAAATTCTGTTTATCAACGACATTTAAACCAAATTTAAATTCGCGTAACGCTCATACTTATAATAAAATACACGCGTGCGCCGCATGTCGTTACTGAGGTCTCTATGGCAACGCGTTTCAAACGCGCTTTATGGAATTCATGCATTTTAGCTTATATATAAAGTCCATGGTTTGTATAATATGTAAATTTCATTGACTTTTACCAGCAAACTAATAAGTTTTAGCGAAAATCCACGAATTTCTGGAACACCCCTCGTAGTTTAACGGTTAATAATACAAAGACGAATGCTTCGGTTATTGTAGGAAAATATGTACGTCACTATCGGCTCGGGGCGCTAATTTGTCTTTGCTGCATTTTAAGAAATTCGGCTTTAATGTATAATTTGTCTTGCCTATTTTGTGTTATTGTAACATATTTTATCAATATATTACAATTAAACACATATAAAAAATCGCATATACCCGCTTTAAGCTGCAAGCCTGTTACACAATCATCACATTGCCATTTCAAAAGGCATCAATGAATACTACTGTACCAGAACAATTCAGGCACAGTCAATAGAGAATTCATTAGTTGCTTATAAGCAGGTGGCTGAATGGGTTCAATCGGAGAGATAAGAGTGCATTCCTGACAAGCCATGCATTCCTGATTGGAGGTCAAACACAATTCAAGTAATATACAGTTGTTTTTTCCCTTATGTAATTTACTGTGAAATCAATATTACAACTTGAAAATTTGAGAATATTTAATAAAGGGTTTTCAGATGGCATAAATATGTTTGTTGCACTTCATCCCCACTCAATCATCATCATAATAGTTCTTCTAGAGTGTAAACAAGCTTTTTCTTTAATTTGACCTAGTAACCTAGTTTTTAACCTCACGTGACCCAGTTTCGAAATCGACCAAGATATTATTGGGACAAATCTTCTGACCAACTTTCATGAAGGTCAGAAATAAATGTTGCCTCTAGAGTGTAAACAAGGCAAAATGTTACAACTGGCTACACATTAGTACGTGCGGTCAAAACAGACAATACCAAGGGGTCCAATTGTTCTCTGTTACAAATGGCTACACATTATTACGTGCGGACAAATCAGACGATTCCACTGAGCCCAATTGTTATTTGTTACAACTGGCTTCACTGGAGTACTTTCGTTCAAAACAGGCAACTCACTGGGTCCAATAATTCTTTGTTACAACTGGTTACACACTAGAACGTTCGTTCAAAACAGGTAATGCCACTGGGTCTAATTTTGACTTTGTTACTACTTGCTACACATTAGTACGTGCGGTCCAAACAGGCAATACCACTTGGTCTGATTGTGTATTTGTTACAACTGGCTACATATATGTACGTGCGATAAAAACAGGAAATACCACTGGGTCCAATTGTCTCTTTATTTTAACTGGCTACACACTAGTACGTGCGTTAAAACAGAGAATTTCACTAGGTAAAATGTTTTCTTTGTTACAACTCGCTACAAATTAGTAAGTGCGGTCAAAACAGTCAATGCTACTAGGTCCAATTGTGTCTTTGTTACAACTGGCTACACGTGTGTACCTGCGGTTTCACTGGTTCTTTGTCAAGGCTGTGGCAAGGTCTTGTTAGAATCAGAATTGTCTTTTACTTTAAGCAACTTAGTTTTTAGTTGTAGTCTAAAGTTTTTTAGACATACCGACATTCCACTTGCCTGATTATGCGTAGAACCTAGTTGACATACAATTCAGACGCAATTGTCGCTGAGCCAAATAAATTTGCAAAAATTGCAACAGGTTGTTTCAAAACAACTAGATGAACATGGCATCTTGTATTCAAAAAGGACCACACAGATTAATGCTGCCATTTTTAACAATTACCGGTAATCATTTTGAAAATCCGACAAACTCAATCTCTCTTCATGTAATTGTGGCCTAATAACTGCACTAGTAAGTGTGTAGTTTATATACCAGTTCTTTGACTATTGCCAGATATAGATTTTACTCTCTAACAAGCAAAACTACTTTTTTATTAGTTTTATTGGTGTATTGGCAATTCGATCTTACTGAACGTATTGAAGCACTTTTCTGAATGTTGCATGTGTTTATCATGTATCTCAATAACTTCCGTCGACCTCAACTAGCTGTCTCACGATGTCCTTGTAATAATCTAAAACTATGGTATTCTCAGCCATTACAAACCAAACACAACATTAGAAAAATGAGAAGAATACAATAGTAAGGGGTTTTTGAATCTATTTCTCCTGTATTTTATTTAACATAACATAACTCTCCGTACGTTCTAACCTATTTAAGAAATATATTCTTAATGGAAATCTAAGCGAAAAATACTACAAAAAACTATTTATCACACTTTTTATTTTTCGTTTTTTTACCACATATATCATAGAGGACACTGACTGAGCTGTTTGTATGATCATATTATACTTATTAGACTGTTTGTAATATTAATTTCAAATATAAAATGTCTATGATCACTTTTGATAAACATGATTATTAAATAAGTTTTCTTTCCATTTATGATTTTTAGTTTGATTGGCATGGTTGGCTGATTTGTATATGCATTGTCTTGCAATAATTTTATTCTCACCTTTATAAGCCATAGCTGTAACACTAAAAGTAATAATATGCTTTGAGAGGCCGCTCATTACTTACATATGTATGCACTCTAACAAGTGTTTAAATTGTGGGTGTCTCGTAAATCATGCCTTTAAAGTTGTGGGATAGGTCAATTTTATATTGTGTTGTATACAAGTCTATGTGCCATAATTAAACGGTTGTTTATTGCCCTTGTATTGTATGCATCCATTTGCATCTTTTGTGAGATCGGTCCCTTGTCTTGTATGCGTTCAGGCATTTACTGTGATGACTGACATAAATGCTTTTTCAGTCAAAATGAAAGATATGCAATCAACAACATTTTCACAGGTCAGCACTTACAAATTATAGATATTGACAATTACTGACAGTGTGTTTATGTATTGCGAAGCTAATATGATCCTTTCTTGTCTGAGGCTGCGTTATGTGAGGACCCGGAGTGAGCCCCAACACTCCAATGTTGACGAACTTTTATTTATAGCTGATATTTGCAACTTTTTTTTTGAGGGGGGATACTGAAAATAATTATAAATTTTGGTGTGGAATCTTTTTAGTTGTTAAGCCAGAATACCCGGTGGGATCCCCATCCGTCCGTTATGGTGACCACAAACCAAACTCAACGGCTTCCGGGAACGGGGATTGAACGTGAGTGCCTAGGTGAGAAGCGCTTGTACCAACCACTGCGCCAACCGGTAAAACTGACCATGCTGCCATAGTCCTCGTGACTGTCTCAAGACAGACTTTCGTCTATTTTTGACTATTTACATTTTATTATTCCAACTTTGTGACTAAAAATAAAGTTTTATATGTATTGTAAATGAATTTATTTTGTTGTGGAATGAATGAAATGTGCAGTTTGAAATACCTGTATTGTATTTGTGGTCCAAATGCTCTGCCATGTTGTAATGCTATATTATTTTATTGTATGCTTTCAATTATGTAAATTTATAAATAATATATATCCACCATCCGATATACATGCGGGCGTTTACATAAAGCTTTTGAACCTCGAGATGTGTTCGGGTTTACTTCGTTCCCCATTACACAGTTAATACAATCATAAAAAATGAATTGCTTATTTGCTGCTTGTTTCTGCACAAGAAAAACACTGATTGTATTGACATTTACTACCAAATTCGATTTTTGCTACGGAAATAAAACAGATAGGTGTTAACGTGTTGATTTTTTAGAATTTTAATAATTAAATTAAAATGGTTATCCAGGGGAGAAAAATGCACCAAAAGATAAATCATGATTTATCTCCCTTATACAGCTGTATCACTCGTATATCATTTTATCAAATCGAAAACGGTAAATGTGCACACATACAGAGGCCTGTTGGTCCACGGTCGCCCAAATCATTTTGGCCAATCAGAACACTGATCTTGAATCAGGGGAGAGGATAGGCTATAGTAAGTGGTGGTGATCTCCCTTTCTGTTTTGAACTTGTTTAACAAGGGTTTTTAGAGAGTCCAGAGAATGTTATTCTCGTCAGTATTTTATACTGACCAAAGCTTACATACTATAAAACAGCTGTTGTTGACCAGAGACTACGTTGCAGTTTAAGAGAACCGCGTTGCGTGACATTTAATCGTTTGAAAGATTTACAGACGTTTCGCGCCCAAGTCTTTTCGCACCCTAGTTATTTCGCCCCCAAGACGTTTCCGCCCTGGTCGTTTCGCACCTGGTCGTTTCGCCCCCATACTAGCGGAAACAATAGTTGTTGAGTAGTTTAATTGATGACCATTATATAATTTTAATAAGAGGATATTTATCACGTCAATGACTAAACTTATAGTCTGGACTCTAGAGTAGTAACAAAAAACTAAAAACAGATATTTTTTTCTGACCTATTTATTCATTTGACATACAATAACGTAGAATAACAGTGTAAGACAACATGATGAACACATACGATATTTCAGTAGTTTAGTTACATGAAACGACAATGAAAGCATTCTTTATTTATAAATTTTATGAACTACATAAACACAACCGCGTATATGCAACACAAAGAAAAGTCCGTAGAGTCAGTACAAGAACATGTAATCATGTAACTTCGAAACACAATGAGCAGTCACTATGACCAATTTGATTGTGTTAGTCACTGAGAGATATAGTTTTGTTCTCTACATGAAGATAAAATTTCATATTAACACAATAAAGCTTCAAAAGTATTTCTTAAAAAAAAATAGGCTTGTATTACTCTACAGCTAACTTAAAATTTTAATGTTATATGTTTTTAAGTAACATTAATGTTTTCTGCTCCTGTGTCTGCCTTGAAAAGAAAACAAGACTTTAAACAGCATCTGAATTAATGTGACAATATGAATTAAAAATGCATATTTTTCAAGTATTATTTATGTTATAATTACATGTTTTAATATATATTTCATGTTTTTTTTCTGACATTTTAATGCAACTTGTGTCACTTAATTAACATTTTTTAGTAGTTTATTTACATAAAACGACAATGAAAGCATTCTTTATTTATATAGTTTATGAAGTTCATAAACATGACAACACGAAGAAATGTCCGTAGGGTCTATTTGAACACATTCGATATTTCAGTAGTTTTCCGCAGGCACGCAGGTAGGTGAGTTCGACAGCGAACAGTGAAACAATGGAATTATTGTTTAATTACTGCATAGCGTCTATTAAAATAAATACATCTAAAACAAAGGTCTCGATCTAAGAAAAAAGTAATCGCCATACAAATTACAACTTCTACCTTTACGGAGAATTATTTGAAATAGTGACATCCTTTAAATACTTAGGTATATCAGCCCAAACACTAGCAGAACGCGAAAATAGAGCTCTACATAGACTTTTCACTATTATAAATTAATACGAAAAAGTACATACAAAACTACTGCCATGTTATTTAATGTTTGTATAAGTAAATAATTCTTCAATGTTTTCGTATTACAATTTAAGATATTATATTGATTAAGTACTGATGAATTACTGTCTTTTTGTCAACTACATACAAAACTACTTAAACTATAGCCATGTTATTTAATTAATTACATAAAATATATCGATGGTTTATATAATTACTTTTTTATAATAAGTAAATGTGTATCGTTTTATTAGTAAATCAAGAACATAGAAGAACAAGTTGATTTATCAATTCATTATAAATAAATAATAATAATAATGACCTAAAAAACGACATTTTTTAAAATCATTTTTACTGTGAAGCGAATACACGACGATCTTTATCTGATAGTTAAAATAACATTACGCAACAACATCGGATTTGTGGCAATGTTAAGATAAGCTGTCCGCATTGAATGGCATGTTTATAACACCTGTTCATACTGTTAATCAAATATCCATTTAGGGAGCACTTTAAAAGAAAACTGATTTGTTTATTTATTGACAATCGAAGGCGGGTGTCAGTAATTGATTGTTGCCCAAGCACCACTTTGTGCGTAAGCTGTCAAGTTAATCAATGGAACTTATCGCAATTAAGATGTTTAATTATGTCTTACGACTTTAACAGAGAGTCGCAAGGTTTATTGTCTCGTCCATGACATGTACAATATACTAATACATAAAATAACACAATTTACAAACATGCATGGCCAAAGTTAATACAACACTGGTGTTTGTAAAACTGGGTACTAATGCGCATAGTGAAAAATGATGTAAAAGAGCGACGACCTAAGTGAACTGGTGAACAGTGGCTTTCTGTATTTTAATAAAACAGCTAATTAAGACTCACCTGTTTGGCACCTTCGATGCTGCCAACCCGAGCATGAATCACATTTGACCGCGTGTTGCCGAGGACGTACTTCAGTCCTGCATCTTATGCATGGAAAATCCATGTTGCACACTACTCACGTTCACAACTATTAAACTATCACAGTTTCAAACACTATAATGTTACACTTTATACGACAAAATGTTGAATGTTATAAAAAAAATCACTATTAAAAAATCCTGTTTTTATAGGTCCGACACTAGATCTATGCACTGGTCTGAATTTTTGACTGCATTCATTTTACATTAATATATATACTTATGGTGGCTAATTGCTTTTATCACCTACCCTTTGTCGGATTAATGCGTGATATACTTACATTATTGATTATAATGGTCACCAATTAAACTACTCAACACCTAGTGTTCCACTAATATACTTACATTATTGATTCAGGGTACTTTCTTTGATGATTATATAATGGTCACCAATTAAACTACTCAACACCTAGTCCCTGGTCGTTTCGCACCTAATATGGGGGCGAAACGACCAGGGCGGAAACGTCTTGGGGGCGAAACATCCGAGGACCGTTTAGAATCTGTAATTTGATTTCGCGACGTTACCTATTTAAAAACTGAACGTTGTTAAACTTGTTTGGAAAATCCAGGTTCGGATTGTATTTGAATTCGGGCGTTTGTTTGTTGTCGTGTTGTATTTTGAGTTTTTAAACTTCCCCAGGGTTCGTGGAACGATGTCCTTTGTTATTCTCATACCGACAATAAATAAATTTTGATTTGATTCGGGAAGCCTTTTGTTTATTCTGGAATCCGGAGAACTGCCCCCTTATTTTAAAAGTGGCGGAGAGGTGCCCCCCCATCAAATCGGTAGGGGCGGAGAACTGCCCCCCCTGTCAGAATTTAGTAGGCGGATATCTGCCCCCCCCCCCCCATCAAATCTGTAGGGGCGGAAAACTGCCCCCCCCCCCCCCCCCCCTGTGTCATATTAGTTACGTAGTGAAAACAATACTTACGGGTAATTTTACGTTATCGCGGTACACATTATATCCGGTAACAAGTTAATTTCAGTACAAGTATATTGCCATTTATCGAACTGAATAACACAAATTGTCTAGAGGCATGTGATAATACTGTTTAAGGCCCTTGGTACGCATCTTCACCACTCACTATACATGAATGCCATGTAAAAGTCGTGTTTTAATAAGAGCGCGAAACATAGTCGAGATCCACACAGGAAACGCGTGCATGTTAATACTGGCCATGTGTCGCAACTAAATATAGACGTGCAACTCAGTACTTATGGAGGAAAAGTTACATCGGAATTAATTTACATTATAAAGATAGTATTGACCCATGGAAAAAAAAACGTAACTAAACGTATAAAAAAGTAAATTAATAGGCAAAGCAAAGGCAATAATTTAGCTGACTTGAAGAAAAAAGTAAAGTGAAGTCGAATTAATAATCAATTTATTTATGTTGTTTAGTTAATTCATGTGAAATACAAAATAACATACATAAATACACACATTACATGCATACATGCATTCACAGTTACAATCATACATACATACATTCAGACATACATTAAAAAATATATACATGCTTACATAAACGTTCAAAACATACATTCATACATACATACAATCTGCAACAGTTAGCATTTTGAGCAGATCATGTCGACATGCCAAACAAACAAAATCGGTAACAGTTGCTTTAATTAGCAGCTAATTAGGCAGGCAGAGAACTTGTTACCGTTAACAATAAGCACCGCGATCTTTTAATTGGTAGACCGGACCGACCTTAATTGTTAAGAACTTGTTAGCTTTGAATAAAGCCGCATACGGGTTTATTATATTGAACCGTCCAAATCCGTAATTGGCAAAAACAAACAAATAAATTATTGTTTTCAGCTTGCATACGGATGGATTAAATTGCATGCTAATTGTTTGTTTTAATTACGGGGAAAATATCAAATAATTCAGCCGCGAAAACTTTTTATTAGCAAAAAGTGATTTGTTTTTCTTTGTTAACATAGACGAAAATCACGTGATTATCAAGATGGCGACGTCCATGCCGAGGCAGGTATTTTTTTGCCGTTTTATAACTTTAATACTTGTACAACTTTGTATTACTTTTGAAATTTCACTCAATTTCCAGACATAATAGCAAGAAAGTTACTGGCGTTATTGTCATTATAATACTCGTTTTATATATAGCCGCGAAATTTCTTTAATTAGGGGGCACTTCTCCGGGTCATCAATTCTGACAGGGGGGCAGTTCTCCGCCCCGTATTAATCAGCAGGGGGGCAGTTCTCCGCCCTATAAAAAAACAGTGAGGGGGCAGTTCTCCGCCCAGTGAAAAATCTTTGGGGGGGGCAGTTCTCCAGGGGGGCACTTCTCCTAGAGCCGTTTATTCTGTTTCAGGTGAAGAACATGTCTGGTGCAGCAGCGATGTTCGTGTTCTTATTGCCGGGGATTCCAATGTCCATCGTTTGAAGTCTGCATGTCCTCCAAATGCAAGGATTGACTTTCTGCCCGTATCTGGTGAATAATTTTTAACTGTTTATAGTTGAGTGTGAGACCCAACATGTTTCTGTGGCATGCTGCTTTATATTACCCCTTTTACTGTCTTAAATAGTCGATATAAATTGCCGCCATAATCTTTTGATGATTTTTGCGTTGGCATAATTATTTTAGCTACTGTCTTATATTGCAGTGGGGACGATTGAACTTTACCGGTACGCAACACTTAACATCAAACAGCGTACCCTAACCCTTAACACCTAACACATAACAACTTACGCAACACCTTATTATCCTTTTATCCTATATATTTCTTTAGTATCGGGGGCTACCGCCCCCAAACCCCCGCTTTGTCGATGGTTGTAAACAACTGCGTACCGGTAAAGTTCAATCTAGCCCTGCAGTGTTTGTTGCTGCCTTTGGAAAAAAGGTTGCTAATTTTAATATTTACTTGAAGCTTTGTGTACCAAATAATTGTTTTTATGCCCCCGGTAGGGTGGCATATAGCAGTTGAACTGTCAGTCTGTCCGTCCGTCCGAACACTTTAATGGTCATAACTTTTTCAATATTTAACATAGCACCGTTATATTTGGCATGCATGTGCATCTCATTGAGCTGCACATTTTGAGTGGTGAAAGGTGAAGGTCAAGGTCATCCTTTAAGGTCAAAGGTCTAATATATGGCATCTGTCCATCCGTCCGAAAACTAACATTGGTCATAACTTTTTCACTATTGACGATAGCAATTTGATATTTGGCATGTATGTGTATCTCCTGAGGCTGAACATTTTGAGTGGTGAAAGGTGAAGGTCAAATGTCTAATATATGGCGTCTGTCCGTCCATCCGAAAACTTTAACATTGGCCATAACTTGTTCACTATTGATGATAGCAACTTGATATTTGGCATGCATGGGTATCTCCTAGAGCTGAACATTTTGAGTGATGAAAGGTGAAGGTCAAGGTCATTCTTCAAGGTCAAATGTCAAATATTCCGTCCGTCCAAAAACTTTAACATTGGCCATAACTTTTTAAATATTGAAGATAGCAACTTGATTTTTTTTTATGCATGTGTATCTCTTGGAGCTGAATATTTTGAGTGGTAAAAGGTGAAAATCAAGGTCATTCTTCAAGGTCAAATGTCAAATATTCCGTCAGTCTGAAAATTTTAACATTGGCCATAACTTTTTAAATATTGAAGATAGCAACTTGATATTTGGCATGCATGTATATCTCATGGAGCTGCACATTTTGAGTGATGAAAGGTCAAGGTCATCCTTCAAGGTCAAAGGTCAAAATTTGCAATATTGAAGATAGCAACTAGATATTTGGCATGCATGTGTATCTCCTGGAGCTGCACATTTTTGAGTGGTGAAAGGTCAAGGTCATCCTTCAAGGTCAAAGTTTGAATACATGTACATTGCTTCAAAGCGGTGCAATAGGGGGCATTGTGTTTCCAACAAACGCATCTCTTGTTTTTAAAGAAATGCTTAAAACTCCACTGAATATTGCTTCAATACCCAAAAAGATATTTTACCCTAACAGTTTCATGGTATTTACATGTACACGTCATGTATATTATTACACTGATAAAACATGTATTATGGAATCAAGCAAAATACCCTTTCTGCTGTAACCACAATGGGGAAAAAGATTGCAAATCCAGAAATTTGACGCAACATAGAACAAGTGAGATAAATATTAACAAAGATAAGCTTGCTTGTCTCGAACATAGCAATGATGACTATTTTTCATAATATTCAATAACAAATGACAACTCAAGAAAAATTATTGCAAATGAAAACCAATTCCAAATGGAAGATCTTATTTTACTATGCAGGTGCAAAGTATGTGTCTGACCGGAAGGGCTTTAGAAAGCTGCTGCATCAAGAGCTGATGTCAGGTTGTTACGACATATTGTACCTGCATCTTGGCTCTAACGATGTTTGCTGCAAGGATAGCGATTTCTACCGGTATGTTGAACAGTAATTTTTCAGTTTTAGTTTTTATTTAACCTATTTACCTTAGCTTTATTGCAGGGAACGCACTATGCTTATTGAGACACTCGAGTCTGTTCCTGGGAAGAACCAGAACTTGGTGTTTATGGAGAAGATAATGAGAACCTCCTAACTCCCTATCACTAGGCGGACACCACATCCACTACACCATTATGCTTTTACATTGGCCTGTATTATTGAATGTCCACACCAACCCCCTAACTAGAAACCCTGGATCCGCCACTGAACAGCTTAGCAGCATGAATAAAAATGAGCTTGATCAACTTAGTATCATTTTCTTATTAGATTTTTTTGGATTGGCATTTTAATGAAATAAAATAAGTTAGTTTCTCAAATATTTTTGTAGTTGTTTGTAACTTTTTATGCCCCCGGTAGGGTTGCACATAGAAGTTGAACTGTCCGTCAGTCAGTATGTGTGTCAGTCTGTCCGTCCGTCGGGAAAAAAAACTTCAACGTTGGCCATAACTTTTGCATTATTAAAGATAGAAACTTGATATTTGGCATGCGTGTGTACCTCATGGAGCTGAACATTTTTAATTGGTGAAAGGTCATCCTTCAAGGTCAAATGTCAAATATATGGCGTCTGTCCGTCTGAAAACTTTAACATTGGCCATAAATTTTTCAATATTGAAGATAGCAACTTGATATTTGGTGTGCACGTGTATCTCATGAAGCTGCACATTTTGAGTGGTGGAAGTTCAAGGTCATCCTTCAAGGTCAAAGGTAAAAAAAAAAAAAACAAAGCGGCGCAATATGGGGCATTGTGTTTCTGACGAACACATCTCTATTTAATAATTGTTTGTGATGGGAAGATAATACAATGAGCAACTAATACCATTACCTTATTATCCCTTGCCATAGGAGGAGGGATATTGTTTTGGGGTTGTCTGTCCGTCTGTCTTTCCATCTGTCCGTCCAGCACTTTTGTGTCCGTAGCCATATCTTGGAAGTGCTTTGGCGGATTTCATTGAAACTTGGTATGAGTATATATATGGATAAGAGGATGATGCAGGCCAAATGGCATCGTACACCATCTGTTAATAGCAGAGTTATGGCTCTTTGTTTCTTAAAAAATGCTTCTTTAGTGTCAAATATAACACTTTTGTGTCCAGAAGCATATTGGCAGGGTATATCAATTCAATGAATTTGCTTGTTATTTTTAGTTGTGTGACTGAGATCCTTGATGTTGTATTCAGTGTGTGCACTGAAATACACGTGGTGCTTTGCGTGATTCTTCCACGTGATTTTGATGTGAGAATGTTTCCCCGATGGCCACTCTCAGGGGCACAGTTGAGGAACTACTGCCAGTGGATAAGGAGCGCAAACAGCATGCTGTGGGAACTGAGTCACCATGTGCCTTCTGTGAGATACATGGACTATGGAGCAACTAAACAGGTATAGGGCAAGATCTAGAGTGAAATAGGAAGTTTCTCAGCAACTGTTGCATGGAATTTCATCATCATGAAACTTAAAATAAATATATGCATCATTATACTGCGGTGGACCAATCCCAAATTCTGTTCAGACATCCTTCTTTGCTCAAGAGATATGCCCCCTTAATTGGTGAAAATTGACTCATTGAGCAGTTTTGTTGCAATTACTGGTTTCTTAATAACTTTTACATGAAATATCATGAATTTTAAAATAGATGTATTACTTTGTGGTGGTACACTTGCACGTTTTGTTGGTTTCAGCTCTAGACGTAAAGCCCCATAATTAAAGATATCTGTCTGTGCTGTAATATGGAAGTTAATGAAATTAAAAAATAAACATGTATTATCATTTTTTTAGAAGTTCTTGCATAAGTTTCGTCAGGATGATCATTTTGGTCAGTTCAGAGTTGTACACTCTAATTGATTGAAACTAAAATATTTTTTCATTCGTTGAGGGAAACCAGTTCATTTAATTTGCTGCTTTAATATCTTAGTTATGTTTAAAACAAATTAGTACGGTAACTATCTATAATCAAAATTTTATTTTAAGAAGTCCCTGTTCTTGTCCCATGATGGACTACATCTGAGTGCTGAAGGGGCTAGGAGGTGTTTAGCATCCATACAGGATGACCTGCCAAACCAGCTGTGTGTGGAGGCTGCTGTTCAAGATCCTACAGAATGGCCAGCTCTCTCAGCCACGGAAGTACCGGTTCAGGAGCATGACAGCACCATAGCACTCTTTTCGGATATTGTGCAGACTGTGAGTTTAGTGCTACAACAAAGTGGACTGCATTTATGAGCCATAAGCAAATGTGATTTATGCACAAAACTGCAATTCTGCGTCAGGCTAAAACCTTAACATTGACTCTAAAATCAAAGCGCTTCCACCTACAAATATTCATAACAATTTGATTTTGCTGTAATGTTTATATTTTTGATTAAAATAAGCCGTTTAAAAAAAGTATAATACCTGTATTATGGTTAAATAAATTATAGGGAGATCAACCAGAGATTCAAGACAAGGTGGATGCAAGTGAAGTACCAGTTCCCAGGGACATTAAGCCTCAGACACATAAAATAACGGTAACTTTTCTATGCATTTAATCATACAGATATTTCATCATTCTTAATGAACATTTATAAAGTGATTGCAATCCAGTATTGATTGCTCATATGGCTTGTTACAGCCTATAAATTAATGTTATGTCTAGAGCCGTAAAGCTGGGCACCCTGTCATGTCTCTTTTTAGCCTCGCCTTTTTGCCCCTGATCAGCACCATAATGCCCTTCATTATTGGTAGCTGTAAGGCAATAGTTGGACTGCAGGTCCTATACTTTTAAAGCAATGCCTTTAATCATCTAAGGCATTGTTTGTCATTAAGTGGTAAACATGAAAAGTTCAACAGATGTCTTTGTGTGAAAGCCAGACCACAGAGTTGATGTCATAACCATTCAGTTATATCAGAACATAACATTCTGTAATTGTATAAAAAATAAACTAGTTAGTTTATATAATTTTGTTTTCCATATTTTCACACACACAATTCATTCTCAGGTTGTCACAGCCAGAGCTAAGAGGCTGTCAAAGAAATGTCAAAAGATATGGAAAGAAGGTAAAAAATACCGTTAATTTCAGATAACCCTCACTGTTTCATTGTGGAAATGTCCTACTAATTCTTAAAACAAGTTTTTTTTGTTGAAAAAAAACCCACAACCAAACCTATTTTGAAAGTAAAATATAAGTAAAAGACCATATTAGTGTTATTATTTTGAGGACATCTTTCCTTTCTGTTGTCTTCTGCATATTATTATATAATTGTTGTTATTTTTCAAAATAGTCAACTTTGGTGGATGAGGTTTTGCACTTATGCCATGCCTGTACATGCATGTGTAAATTGTTTCAGTTGGCAAAGAAATGCCACACAAGGTATATAAAGCTTGATTGGTGCATTTGTTATTGTTGAAATTTTTGTTTGCATGTACATGCATGTGTTAATTGTTTCAGTTAACAAAGAAATGCCACAATGTTTAATGTGCTTCATCCTATAACTTTGAAACTTTATATGTAGCTGCACCTTGATGAGTTATACATGCCACACCCTTTTTTGTGTCAATAGGTCAAAGGTCAAGATCACTGAACTCTTAAAAAAAAGAAACTGCACCTGCAGCCGAGCGTTGGCACCTGCTATGCGGTGCTCTTGTTTTTATTCATCATCATGTTACTGGTAGTGAAATCTGTGTGAAATAAATAGCCATAAAATACCGATAGGGAAAGCACAGTAAATAAATGCAGATTTATACATGTTATCAAGGAATAGGAAGCTTGTTTGGTGCATTTTGTTTTGTTGTTTTTGCTTTCGTTGAAAAAATCTATTTGTTAACATTTACATGTATTATATCCTTGAAGTCATTAATTTCTGGCACATCTTTTTATGCCGCCGAAGGAGGGCATATAGTCTGTCTGTCACACTTTACGTTTAGGTTTCGAAAAATGCTCATAACTTCTATGTCGCTTCAGATAGCAACTTCATATTTGGCATGCATGTGTATATTGACAAAGCCTTTCCATGCGCACACAAATTTTGACCCCTGTGACCTTGACCTTGAACTTAGGGTCTGCGTTTAGGTTTCGAAATCTGTGTTTAAGTTTCGAAAAAAGCTCATAACTTCTATCAAGCGTTTATAGGGGGCATAAGTCATCCTATGGTGACAGCTGTTGTTTACCTATATATACATAAATGTCATGCATTCTTAAGTAGTTTCATAAAAATCACCTTTCTTAATGGAATTACATACAACATAAACATATGCCAACATAAGGCACTCATTGTTGCTTTATTTTTAGACACCCCAACAATATTTATTAGCGAGGCTGTTTTCGGAGAAAACCAGAGGTATTGTCATAGCCTGCTCGTCGTCCACCGGCGTCGTGCTAAAACCTTATCATTGGCTCTAAAATCAAAGTGCTTCCACCTTCAACTTTGAAACTTCATATGTATGCACCTTGATGAGTTCTACACACCACACCCATTTTGGGTCACTAGGTCAAAGATCAAGGTCACTCTGACAAGCTTTTGCAGCCGAGCATGGCACCCGTTATGCGGTGCTCTTGTTTTATATTAAAACTTGCTGCATGAATGCTATTACTGCAGTAACTCTCTTGTTAGTTTCATGTCAAATAGGTTTAATCGTTTTGTTAGTTTTATATTGACGGTCATTGGAATTAGTGATCGTCCAATATTGTCCGGGACAACAAAAATATAGTTCAGACAGTTTCCCTTTTTTACTGGATGGCAATTTTTAGCCTGAATGAATATTAATTTTACATGATTGTGCATTCACAGACACTGCATTAAATTCCATTAATGATCCTGTTTTTTCGTCATGCATTAAAGGTCATGCTGCAGTGGATTTGTTTACCTTGACATTACTGAAGATGTGGCTGTTTTCCTGCCTGCATACAAGTTGAATGGCTTATGCTTGGTACTAATTTTATGACGATATGCTCCATACTTTTTAACACTTTCCATCTTGACAATTTACATAAATATTTCTTTCATAGGTATTTTCATTACTTTGATTTTAATATAAATCAGCAGAATGTGTGTTTGATTCATCTGTGTCCTATTTGTATGTATCATAATATAGTCATTGGTTCAAGCATGAAAGACAATGATTGCCCTGTTTATATGACACTATATTTGTAGCATGCCAATTGAGCTGATAGCATGGCACAATGCTATAAACAAATTTTATGTTTTCATTAAAAAGAATGAATTTAATGAAAGGGATGTATTCACATTATTTCAAATCATCTTCAAAGGTATACGCTTTTCAAATTATATAACCGGTAGTAATTTGTAGCATTTGTACTGGTAATATGGACTGATAGCATAATAACTTTTCAGAAACGCAAGAAGATGGAAGTCAAGACTGGTAAGGTTAAAAGGGAGAAACCTACCATGACGAAAAAGAAGAACAAACAGGTAAATCAATGACAGAAAGTATTCTTTCTTGTCAGATAAACAAAACTTGTTCAAGAAGATCCTTTAAAACACACATTCATCCTTTCATGTATGGTCATTTAGATGTTCTACAAATACAGTAAAACCAAGCTTTAAAGACGACACAAAGAACCTTATAAAATTAGTCTAAATAGCTGGTATTCTTACAATTCAGGTATAATTGATTATCACCAATAACCTGTTAAGCGGGGTTTTGGTGTATGTAAGTCTTCCATGTGCAAGCTTTTCAGGACCAGTCCTGGGCCTGTATTGAATTCATTATAATGTAAAGATGTTCTAAAGTATGAACCAATGTGGTACATGTTTTTGTTTTGTTTCAATTTCCATGAGTTTTTCACAAATATTACTTAGATGCGATTTTAGAATCCTCAGGCTGACCATTTTCTATTTGTATGCCCCAAGATCAAATGATCGGAATATATTGTTTTTGGCCTGTCTGGTTGGTTATAAGAGAAATATAAATACTTTACTAAATTCGAAGGTTTGTAGGCACTTAAACTTATTTAAATCATATACTCACATGTGGGAAGATTTAATTCATACAAATATTGATAACAATGATGATGAAGAACAGCAGTTATTTGATGACAATATTGATGATGAAATGCCTGTTTCGGTTACATTAAGTACTGCTGCATACAATAACTTCAATGAGGAATCTGGACTTTGGAATTTTAAGTGTAGAAGTAAACATTCTCCCAGACTTAAAGACAATAATGAGTTAAGGAAAAATATCATAAAACGTGAATGATTCTAACCTTGTTCGATGTTCAGATGGCTGCCTAAAAGGACCTGTATTATTTCCAGATATTCCAGACAATACCGGTCCCTGTGGAAGCGGTTGGCTCAAGCGAGAAGATGACGATAATTACAGTGAAAATGGACTGACCATACACGAAAGACAAAGGACATTAAATATTTACACAAATTTTGCACCTGTAAAATGTGACATTCATATACGTGAATGCTTTAATTCAATTAGTAAGCCATGCAGAATTCTTTGGGATGAAGGGGACTTAGATTGTTTACATGTATTAAGTAGGGATACAGCAGCAGGAGATGAAATAGGGTGGGAATTTGTATCTATGGTTATGAATTCTAGTTGCACTTTTTCCTCTTACTGCCAGTTTAAAAATGAGATGTATAAAACTCGCCACAATAAGGCTAGGTTTATGGATCAAACAGTTTTTTTTAATTTTTGGTTCAGTTCGGCTTCAAACATGAAAATAGATTTCCATATACCCTGTGGTGTATGTGGTTATGGTCCTTAGAGATTGTGCTGTGATGGTACAAAAGTAGGGGTTGGATTTCGGAATTCAAATTATGAGGAAATTACAGAAACAAACCATGCTTTGGGCATTAATAATACGCTGCATCGTAGAATGGATAGATGTTTTTTTGAAAATTTGAATGGAATTGACAAACAAGAAATGATTAACCTTCGAACTTCTTTAGATTACATTGCTCGGAAAGAACTGAATGAAATTAAAGAGAATGAAATTATTCCAGAGAGGGATTTATTGGACCGTATCGAGTTGTTAAAACAAGCACTGCCCTCTGAAGTTTTGGGTTCCTTCGAAAGATTTTATCAAATGAGTGATAATGAACGAGTTGCATATTCAAATGTTTTAAAAATGCTAGCCACAACAGCGTCCATTACAAGCCTTGTACCCCCTGCATATTGTTACAAAATTCAACTATTATTAAATAGCCCCAATATTGAAAATGATCGATTTAAAAGTATTGTTAATGAAACTCGTTCGTTTGCACCTGAACTAAGAGATTTAATTTGCGAGTCTTTAATAAGCAACAATGAAATATTGCCTGATGACATTAGATTATTTTTGCAATATCTAATTAATGAATCAATGTCATTGCAAGTTACTGAACCAGAACCACCTGTACCTCAACTGGGCACATACAATCCTGAAAAGTTTGGAAGGGCCTATTATTTTAATGAATCTGGGTTAAAGTTAAGAAGTGTAAGAAAGTTTTCCATTGACAATGATAGCTGTGTTAAAAGAAATATAGACCATGACGATACGACTTTAGAATTTGAAAAATGTCAAAAGCTTTATTCTAAAGTTGAAACTTCTGCTCGAGGAACATCAACATTATTTCTTTGGTTCTGTGCAGACCATGGACATTGCTATGGTTTCCACATGACTGGGGCAGAAGGAAGAAAAGATCCCGCATTATCACTCTATAGCTATTTAGAAACCCCTCCACAAGACGTGTTTTATGACTTTGCATGTAATTTACAAGAATATTGCCTAAACAGAGAAAGTGGATACTATAAAAATGTACGTTTTTTTCATGACATTTTCCATGGCTACTCCCACAAATGTTCTAGTGCTTTTACAGCTAGCAGACTTCAAGGCTTTGAATCTGTAAATTCTGAAATATGTGAACAATTTAACAGCTTTATACAGTGCATTAAAAGGTCGGCCCGTCAGATGTCACAGTCACACTTTTGCTTTTACCTACAATTCTTTTTAAATAACTGAATGGAATAAGAAGAAAAAATTATCATATGAAAAAAGATAAGAATTGCTTTAGCTGGGTTAGTTTAATGTGATACTTAAATGATCTATAATTTTAAGTTCATCTGAACTTTAAATACTTACTATTGCATCTTTTGATGCTTTTTTCTATTTAAAGACTGAGCGAGTAAACACATACTATGTATTATTATGCAATAATTGTTTTGTGTTTATATCTCAACTGAGCATAAAGTGCTCAGGGTGAGCTATTGTGAATGGTCTTGGTCCGTCATGGGTCAACATTTTTTACTTAAACAACATCTAACCTCTGTGCCAATCTTAATGAAACATGGCACGAGTTTTCTTGCATGAACCTCTTTCAAAGTTGTTAAATGAAATGCATTCCATGCATAAATCTGGTTGCAATGGCAACCAAAAGGAAAGCTTATATATTGGCATAAAACATCGTCTGGTTGACCTCCTCCGTAAATTTCAAAATACTAATATGCTATACCCAACTCACAGGCAAATTTGTCCTTATTTGCTCATAGTGAACACCTCTTAAATGGCCAGGAAGAGAGTTCAACTTTATAGACAAGAACAACAGTCAGATGAGCGATATAGTGTCATCATGGCACCTTTATAGTTGAATCATTTATGAAAAATTGTCAATGATATGTTCTGTGACTTGTATGATTTGCAGTATTCATTTCGCTGTCTTCATGCACCTTACAAAAGCCATTTTATTATCAGTGTTCCTGATTCTGTTGTAGCATTTATTCTTGAAATTCGTTATTTTTCATATTTTTCCTAATTGTTATGCTCCCGAAATACAATTTCGCTGGAGCATATAGTTTCCAGTTTGTCCTTCCTCACTAGTTTCCCATAGCACCTTCAATTCTTTACCGATCTCTTTCATATTTGGCATGTAGGTACCTTGCATGGACCTTAACCTTTTGATGAGGTCACTGGGGTCAAGGTCACCAAGGCTAATAATAGATTTTTCCGTCACACTTTTGTCACAGTTTCTCATAGCACATTCAATACTTTAACGATCTCTTTCATATTTGGCATGTAGGTACCTTGCATGACCTCTTCCTTTTGATGAGGTTTGAGGTCACTGGGGTCAATGTCACCGAGGCTAATAATAGAATTTTTTAAGGTGGTTATTAACACATAGATTGACATAGCGCATCATCGGGGAGCATCCATCAGTTTCACTGATATTCTTGTTGTATGTTATATACGTGATCATAGATACTGTAAATTTTGTCTTATGCGACATGTTTATAATGTAGAAGATGAGTACCCTGTGTTTATGCAGTGCCCATTATATAACACAGATATGATTTGTTTATTCCGCAGTGTTTGAATGAAATGGAAACTTTGGTTTGTTCAATATGTTAATGGCCGATGAAAATGACAAGCACATATTTTTGATTGCAAAATGTGTGTATGTGCATGCTAATATATAACAACTACGTAATTATCATGCAAATTAGCTGTCATTTTAATTCTGCATGCTTGTATTGCATTGTTTATTTATATCTGATAAAAAATACTGATTCTTAGGTTACTTTATAAGTATGTTACTATTTTGCATGCTTACATGTTATAGGTAGTTAATTATAAGGTAATCCTTGTTTTGGTGGTATAATGTATAGCAGCATTTGTTCTACGAAAGTGCATGCGTGTTGCATCATATGACTTTGTTTTCTTTAACTATTCAGGTTATTTTATATAATTATGAAATTAAACTATGTATTATGGCCCTGTGGCCTGACTGCAAATAATTATTCGTATTTGTATACAGTTTTTGTAATGTGATGTATGGTGGTATCATGTTGTTTCACTTTTTGATCAATATAACTATTATGCATACAATGTGTTATTATTCTTACCTCAAAGGAGCCATATCAATACAAATTACAACTTTCCTTCAAGTGAACAGGTTGACACGAGTGACTGGTGTATCGGGCATATCTAGGTTTTAAAAATGACAATGAGATTTACTATACGGTTAAACATTGTTATAACTGGTGACACGATTACAAGCGGTACATTTACCGGTAGTTTCATACAAATGTTACATAAATTCATGTGCCATATCAAGTACAAGCGGCACGTACATCGATAGTTCGCATACCCATGTTCAAGTAATATCTATTACAAGAGACAATTGTACCTTAGTTGGCATAGTCATGTTCAAGTGAACAATGTCGCATGCGTGAAATCATTCAGGCGTCACGTGTATCGGTAGTTTATATACGCATATTCAAGAGATCCATGTCGCATGCGTTACATAACAAGCGCCACGTGTACCAGTAGTTTGTATACCCATGTTCAAGATACATAACGCACGTGTGATATCAATTACAAGCGGTACATGTACTAGTACTTTGATATTAATGACGAGCGTCACTTGTAACGGCGGTTGACATACGCATGCCCAAGAGATCCATGTCGCCTGAGTGATGTTCATGGCAAGCGTCACGTGTACCGTTAGTTGACATACGCATGCTCAAGAGATCCATGTCGCCTGCGTGATGTTCATGACAAGCGTCAAGTGTACCGATAGTTGACATACGCATGCACAAGAGATCCATGTCGCCTGCGTGATGTTCATGGCAAGCGTCACGTGTACCGTTAGTTGACATACGCATGCTCAAGAGATCCATGTCGCATGCGTGATATTAATGGCAAGCGTCACGTGTACCGTTAGTTGACAGACGCATGACCAAGAGATCCATGTCGCCTGCGTGATATTAATGACAAGCGCCACGTGTACCAGTAGTGTGTATACCCGTGTTCAAGATACATAACACACGTGTTATATCAATTACAAGCGGTACATATATAGCCTTGTTCAAGAGATCGGTGTCGCCTGTGTGATAGAAATATCAAGCGCCACGTGTACCTTTAGTTGGCGTACCTTTGTTCAAGAAATCCATATCACATACGCGATATACCAAGCGTCACGTGTACCGGTAGTTGGTGTTACCTTGTTCAAGAGATCCATGTCGCCTGTGTGATAGTAATATCAAGCGTCACGTATACCTTTAGTTGGCGTACCCTTGTTCAAGACATCCATGTCACATACGTGATATAAATATAAAGCGTCACGTGTACCGTTAGTTGACATACGCATGTTAATGAGATCCATGTCGCCTGCGTGATATTAATGGCAATCTTCATGTGTAGGGGTAGTTGACATACGCATTATCGAGTGATCCATGTCGCCTGCGTGATGTTCATGGCAAGCGTCACGTGTACCGTTAGTTGACACACGAATGCTCAAGAGATCCATGTCGCCTGCGTGATATTAATGGCAAGCGTCACGTGTACCGTTAGTTGACACACGAATGCTCAAGAGATCCATGTCGCCTGCGTGGTATTAATGAGAAGCGCCACGTGCACCAGTAGTTTGTATACCCGTGTTCAAGATACATAACACACGTGATATACCAATTACAAGCGGTACATGTACCGGTAGTTTGTATAGCATTGTTCAAGAGATCCATTTCGCATCTGTCAACTTCATGAGAGTGCCAACCGAGATGTTTGATGAGATTCTCGCACGAGTGAGCCAAAGGATAACGAAACAGCGCAACAACTACAGACTTCCAATTGAACCAGGGATGAAGCTATCAATTGCGCTGCGGCATCTTGTGTCTGGTTCAAAGTACCGTGATATGCGATTCGGCTGGAGGGTACCCCACAACACTATTTCTCTTCTCGTGCTAAAAATAAGTACCGCTTAATTTACTATAGTGTTAAAATAAATTTAAAAAAGGCTTCTGTTAGCCATTTTAATATTTTTATATATTTTAATGTCTACGTCTAGCATCAGTTTATATGAATTGCATTGTGTTAAGTTATTGGTATAGGATAAAAGGCAAATAGATGAGTGCGCGCATTACAACACTAACCTTCTAAATTGTATATTGTAATTAGTACTGTCTTGTGCGCATATCTTGAAATGCACACAGTTATAAGAACATTTTATGAAGTAGTATATTTTTACTTTATCATCCACTCGCTAAAAGTCATGGATTATCTACTACATGTGTCATACACTTATAATCCACGCGAGCTTATTATACTGTTATCTTTTACGCGTCAGGTCTGTAGAGCAGTCATAGATGAGTATGCTGACGAGGTGATGCCGTTGCCAACAACAGCTGCCGATTGCGCGCGAATCGCGGACGGCTTCAGGGACAGCTGGAATATCCCCCATACTCTTGGTGCTATTGATGGCGAACATATTGCCTGCAAATGTCCACCAAGATCCGGGTCTACGTATTTTAATTACAAGAAGTACTTAACCGTTGTCCTGCTAGCCCTGTAGGATTCTGAGTACAAGTTCGTCTGGGCTGACATTGGAGGCCGTGTTGCTGCATCCGATGCACAGTTGTGGAACGATTCCGACCTGAAGGCAGCAGCTGAGAACGGAGACCTTAACCTGCCAGAACCTGAAGTTTTGCCACATGATTCTGAGGATGTGCCCTACTTTTTCATCGTTGTACGTTGTACGTTGGTGTTCGGTACTTATCCGTTTCTCTCACGTTGGGCGAACGTTTTGTCCGGTACTAATGCATTTCACTGCCGTTTTATCCGGTAGAAGTCCTTTACTCGCACAGTCATATCCGTTAGCCGACCGTTAATTATCAGGTACATTTCCGTTAAACGTTCGTTTTTTCCCGTTATAGCACCGGTACTTGTGCGGTCATTGTGTGTTTCCTACGCTTCACACACCGTTTTCGAGAATCTTGAGCGGCAAAGCAGGTAATTTAATCACCGGATAATCAAAATCTGCATTTTTGTGCGTTTTTTCTCCGTTGCATATTCGTAAGTCGGTCTGACCGGGCCTTGTAATTTTGTAATTTGCTCAATTCGTTTCTATCTAAAATCATTACCCATATAAATCGCGTCTATTCGACGTTAACCGGTTTCATAATAACAAAACACATTTCACAATGTATAGGCTCAAACAAACTTGGAATACTTAGGGAAAACGTAGAGCAAAATAGGAGGTAGCTTCACCCAGCTCCTTTTTTTGGTTCATCGCTCCTGTCCCTTTAATGCAGCAACATTGAAATGATGAATATCCTCCAAACTTTAATTAATTTTGTCAAGTATCGATAACAACACTCACGAAGCACATGTGCTTACACCTGTAATTAAATACATTTTACTTACAAATACCCTTGATATAACACATAATCAGAAAATGTCATCGTCTGTTCCGAATTTCCACACTGCTCACTTCTTTAGCAGCACCAGGCACCTTTTGGGATCCTAGATCTTTCCATTGGTATACTTTTGACTGTGTAGTACCATTTGCATTTCAATTTTCTTGTGGATGTATCATCAGCTACGAAAACTTAGTTTTCTATACGGTGTCAAGCGTTTGGGTATGTAGGAAGTTCGTCAGAAACGGTTAATGACGCTATTTTTGCATTGATACTTCATGCTGCCAAGCAATGACTGTATGCATACAGACACATCCTTAAACTCTATATCTACAGGCGTGTACGAGTACTTTAAAACCACAGCTCTTCTTAATATTCGTACAATAGTGTACTATAAATTAAATAATCTTATTATGTATCCCTGATTTGAAGTAATCTAAGACCAGAGCACATTTTCACCAACATTTCAAGTTGAAATAATAGACTCGTACTTATATTTTACAAGCAAAAAAAAATTCTGTAGGTATCAAATTATGTTAAAATAATGAAGTGTTCTCTGTCTAGTTCTCCGTATATTGAATGCGATTGTTTTACGATAAGAATACCTAATAGGTCAAACGCTTTTCCATTGCCTTTCTAAAGTCCCAGTCTTACACAGAGCAAAATTCATTTAGACAACTATCTGATTGGAATAATTTTAGGTTCATGAGGATCAATGTTGACACCAGTACTTCCTTCAACATTCAGATTTACAAAAAGCCTTATTCGTTTAATTTCTTGTTTCATAAAATACATAGTTTTGATGATTCATAAAGAGTCATTTTGATGTAAACGTCGTATTTCTTAACACTTTAGTGTGAAATTCATGAAAGAACAAGATATGTGTTTGTCAGAAACACTATCAGTACGTCCCCTTCTGTGCCGCTTTGAAGCTATATATTTGACCTTGACCTTTCACCACTCAAAATGTGCAGCTCCATGAGATACACATGCATGCCAAATATGAAGCTGCTATCCTCAATATTGCAAAAGTTATGGCAAATTGTTAAAGTTGGAGCAAACAAACCAACCAACCAACCAACCAACAGGGCAAAAACAATATGTCCTCCCCCCTATAGTGGAGGTGGAGGGGGACAAAGAAATAACAAGATGGGTTTGTGAAACACAATGTCCCCCTATATGACGTTTGACCTTGAAGGATGACCTTGACCCTTCACTACTCAAAATGTGCAGCTCCATGAGATACACATGCATGCCAAATATCAAGTTGCTATATTCAATATAGCAAAAGTTATTGCAAAATGTTAAAGTTGGGGCAAACCAACCAACCAACAGACCAACCAATAGACCAACCAACAGACAGGGCAAAAACAATATGTCCCCCACTACTATAGTGGGGGACATAAAAAGCAAGGCAATCAAATCACATCGATAACAACGTTGAACTTCCATCATATACCTTTTTGGCAAATATGGAAGTTATGTATTAAATAATAATAACAACACAGTGTTGTTGTTTTGTCATTTATTAAGTATACAGATCATTGCAAGATTTTGATGGCTTTTCTTGAAATGCATCACCAGCCGTCTGGAACACTGAAAAAAAGGCAATGGATACTCTGTTAAGTTATGGTGAAAAACAAATTATTTGCATTTTTTGTACAAAAATAAATTAAAAAGGCTCACATTATACTGCAAGCAATTCATAAGTTGCCTGCTGGTGACCCCCCCCCCCCCCCCCCAACATCATTAACAATAGTGCATTGTCTGTATATTACCATCAATTCAAGATTGTATGATTCAATCTCAATGCTTTGTTTTGGTTAAAATTGGTACAATGAATCATATTTATTTTAAGCTAACTCACATGCAATAGTTACTGAGAAACGGCTCCGAATGGAAAAAAAATCTTAAATGTCAGTCTAATAAGGGGCCATAACTCTTGAGCTATGAAGGTATAAATTATAATGTCAGGGTCAAAAGTATTTTATGTGGTGTGTTTGTGTTGAAAGTGTTTACAGATCCATGGAAGTGTTAGAGATATGTAGAAAGAATTATAAGCATTCTACAACATGTGTCATCACTTTCAGACTCTACCTGGGACATTTCAAAGGTTATCCATCACTGAAATGAATGTAATAAGTTGAAAAAAGGCTATATTTAAGGTAATAAAAAATATATTGGTACATAATTTGAACCAAACTTCTCAGGCAGTTTCTAATAATGGACTTTAATCAAAGGTTTACCAAAAATGGAATTTTTTTAACAAACAAAAAAGGCATGCCATGGCTAAACAATTAATTAAATCTTACCTACCATAGTGATTTTATTTACAAATGATCAAAGAAATGAGTGAAAATATATACTGTCTATGCTCACAAGTGAAATAAAATCGCTACCAGAACCAACACATTTTCACTTTATTTCATGACTCTCTGAACAAATTGTATACTATTATAGTTCTTGAATACATTCATATTGGCGAATTTGGCAAGAACCAGAATGAAATGTCACTTTGATTTTCAAAAATTTGATTCTTGAATCATATAAGATTTGTTAAAGGGCATATTGACAGCTAAAACGGAATTTTATTCTCTGAAATAAATGTATGCGTTAATATGAACTTATTTATATGTTTCTTTAAGCACAGACCTTGCTTTATATATTGTAAATATGTACATTACTAATTAACAAGAGCTGTCAGAGGACAGAGCGCTCGACTATTCAAGTGCTTGACAGTATAACGTAAGCCATCATGGAGAGGGGATATAATGTGTGTGTGTGTGGTCATTTAATAGATGATATTTCAAAAAAAAGAAAAAAAAGAAAAAATTGAGGGGGGGGGGGGGGGGGGGGGGGGGGGGGGGGGAGTCAAGGTCATTCAAAAGTCAAGGTCAAATTCAACTTGCCAGGTACAGTACCATCATGATAGTAAGAAAGTATTTGAAGTTTGAAAGCAATAGCCTTGATACTTTAGAAGTAAAGTGGATCTAAACACAAAATTTAACAAAATATTCAAAGTTACTAAGACAAACAAGAATATCAGTGAAACTGATGGATGCTCCTTGATGATGCGCTTTGTCAATGTTTGTGTTAATAAACACCTAAAAAATCTATTATTAGCCTTGGTGACCTTGACCCAGTGACCTCAAACCTCATCAAAAGGTAGAGGTCCATGCAAGGTACCTACATGCCAAATATGAAAGAGATCGGTAAAGTATTGAAGGCGCTATGAGAAACGGTAGCAAAAGTGTGACGGAAGGAAGTCTATTATTAGCCTCGGTGACCTTGACCCCAGTGACCTCAAGCCTCATCAAAAGGTAGAGGTCCATGCAAGGTACCTACATGCCAAATATGAAAGCGATTGGTTAAGTATTGAAGGCGCTATGAGAAACGGTAGCAAAAGTGTGACAGAAGTAAGGAAGTAAGTAAGTAAGGAAAGACAAACTGGCAACTATATGCTCCACCGAAAAAGGGGCCATAATTCTGTCGCAATGCTTATTACAGTTGTCTGATCTTGTTTATAGATTGGGATCATGTTGGTAAAGAAGTACGCAAAATTTGAAAGCAATATGTCAAAGGACATATGAGGTTGTACGCAATTTTTAACATAGATTTATCAATAATATTCATATTCTAAGTGAAAAAAGGGCCATAATTCTTACAAAATGCTTGATTCAGTTGTCTGCTCTTGTTTATAGATTGGTGTCATGTTGGTAAAGAAGTATGCAAAATATAAAAGCAATATGTCAAAGGACATAGGAAATATGTGAGGTGGTACGCAAACTTTAACATTCCAACGCTCACGGTAACGCCGACGCCAGGGTGAGTAGGATAGCTCCACTTTATATATATATATATATATATATATAGTCAAGCTAAAAAAAGTTATCCCCACGAAACTTTTTGTGGGCGCAGGAAATCGTAGTAGTATTAACATATCCAGCTATGGGCATGCTCACTGACCATAATGAATAATGGAACAGTAGTTTTGTGTAGAAAATATTCATTAAGATTGTGAATGTTGTGGGCAAGATTTCGATCCCCATAAGCACTAAGACCATAATGTAATAATATTTTTTTGGCCCTTCACTAATCTTTTTAAACGATTTCATCAATGTTCCTTATACATGTACATTTATTTTTCATAAAAATCGGACATGTGGAATGTTGAATATTTGCCATTGCATAGAGAAAAACCATTGACATGCCCCCTTAAATTGATTGCAGAAAAAGTTGTAAACCAAAAACAAATAATAACAAAGAGCAGTGAAAAAATTGGCCATTATTAATTTAATTTCAAAGAACAATGAAAATTTAAGGCAACAAGAGCTGTCAGAGGACAGCGCGCTCGACTATTCGAGTGCTTGACAGTATAACGTAAGCCATCATGGAGAGGGGGTATAATGTGGGTGTGTGGTCATTTTATAGATGATATTTAAAAAATAAAAATAAAAAAAAATTGTTGTCTTTTTTTTTTTTAGGGGGGCGGGGGGGGGGGGGGGGGGGGGAGGGGGGAGTTCTGGGGTGGGGCATGGGGGATGGTTTGGGTGGAGCCCATTGTGGTATGTCAGGTAAGTGTTGTTTTGTCAAAGTATGAATCAAATGTGATCATAAATCCCCTCCTATGAAACCGGTAGGGGACAATAATGAGCGGATACAAATTTAAAGGATAGAACTGAATGTTCAAACCTTTTATCTTGTTTGAACCTGATTGGTTTTGCAAATCGCATTAATTAATTGTGGTGAGCATTGGTGTTTTGTTTCTTGGAACAATGTTACGGGATATGTGATTTACTAAGAAGAATCAAAATCATAATGTGGCAAATGAATATTTATCTTCAAGTGTGAGTGATGCCAAATCCAAACTCTGCATATTGAAACAATATGGTCACCATTTGAGTGAGATTTAAAAGAAATATTTCTTAGTGGCCTAGGACCTTTGACCTGAAAGTATAAATTCAGCATATAACCTGATTGTAGCGAGTTGTTGAATGAGCTTTCTTGCATATATAATGGTATGTGAAAATTGAGTATTAAGTGTGACTTTGACCATGAGACGAGTTATTCCAAACCTAAGCTTTCCATTTTGGCTCGTTATGCATTTATACTTCACATTGCACCCTCTTTCAATTACCTTGAAGACTCTCGTCACACCTTGGGGAGGTTGCTGCTGGGAGATAATTTTTAGGTCCAGGAAGCGCTCGGAAGCAGTCAATATAGCAGTAAGCATCTTCCAGCACCCTGTTATGGAGAGAAGAGTATTGGGGTTTATGGTGAGAACTGTGAGTGTCATTCTTTTGTACAGTTGTAGTGGCAGCCATTGTGTGAATACTCATGTAATCACTCTCACTTAAGTATCAATAGCTAATTATATATATATATCATTCGGAAACCATTTTACTGCTTCAGGTCACTGTGACCTTGACCTTTGACCTAGAGACCTGGAAATCAAAAGGGGTCTTCTACCAGTCATGATCAATGTACCTATGAAGTTTCATGATCCTAGGCTTAAACTTTCTTGAGTTATCATCCGCAAACCATTTTACCGTTTCGAGTCACTGTGACCTTGACCTTTGACCTAGTGAACTGATAATTGAAGGGGTCATTTGCCAGTCATGATTAATGTACCTATGCGTTCTTGAGTTATCATCCGGAAACCATTTGATGGACGGTCTGACCGACATGTGCAAAACAATTAACCCCCTCTTCTTCGAAGGAGGGCATAATAAATTAATTTTGTTCAATCTATCTATTTATCCATTAAAAAGTTCACACTTTCAAAACAAATATAATACAAACTTGGTCATAAACAATAATAAAATACCCCTGCTGTCCCTGTGAATGTTAATGAGCGAGGATCAAGGAATCAAGACCATTACTCTTGGATGTGAAATCAATGCAAATAAAAATTGTGTTTTGAAAATCTTCTTTTCATGCTGATCACATATTTACAAGTTTGAATGGATAGACAAATCCACAACAGACCAACCAACATACAGACTCCAATATACCAGGAATAACCCCACATACCGCATTGACACAGAATATTTAGCATGCTGTCTTCACAAAATAAGAAAAACATATTTACATGTTTGGCGATTTTAAGAGTTATCATGCAATTGTGACCTTGACCTCAGAGATATCGACAATTCTTTGGCATGACACACCGTTCAATGATGGTAAACAAATGCATTTTTTTTGTTTAATCTCACAATGAATGACATAGTTATGGCCCAGATAAACTCACAACCAAACTTAGATAGATATTCAGTCACTATTTATTCCAAAAATTTGTGTTGAAAGCCTGTCGACAGGTGTCGCAAGCCAGTGTTATAGGACCTAAAGTCAAAATCCATGTGACCTAATTTTTCGGCCCGGCATGGCCCACGTTTGAAGTTGGCCTAGAGATCATCTAGATTAAACTTCTGACCAAGTTTGGAGAAGATCGGATGAAAACTACTTGAATTAGAGAGCAGATACCATACTGAATGCTAAAAAACGCACAAAGTGACCCTGTGACCTAGTTTTTAGCCCGGCATTGCCCATGTTAAAACTTGGCCTAGAGATCATCTAGATAAAATTCTGACCAAGTTTGGTGAAGATTGGATGAAAACTACTTAAATTACAGAGCGGACAGCATGATGAATGTTTTAAACGCACTAAGTGACCCCGTGACCTAGTTTTTGACCCAGCATGACCTATATTCAAACTTGACCTAGACATCATCTACATACAACTTATGACCAAGTTTGGTGAAGATCCAATAAACACCTTGAATTAGAGAGGGGACACTTAGCCATCGACAGACAGACAAGGTCACTCCTATATACCCCACTATACTATGTTTCTGGGGATATAATAGCAAATAATCAAGAAATATAAAACAAGATAATCTTGATAATAATAATTAATACTCAAGCAACAAACATATGAACCAGGTATCGCATTGTGGAGCACTAACCAGTTTTTACTGCGGAAGACGACAAGCTACATTCTGTGTGTGATGGGCGGTTGGGAACCATACCCTTCAATATGAAAACTTGCCAGCTTCTAAGTGTTCCACACAGAGGTCAGCACCTTCACTGTCTCCAGCTCAATCTCTAGGTACACCTACCTATATATGCAAAAATCAATTGAGTGAAACCACTAGTTTGAATATCCATTAGATGCATTCTTGATCAAACATTAGAGCAGTAGTACCCGTGTGATTTACAATATGGGTATTTTTACTGGATGCTGTAAAAATAACAGTTTGCTTTTGTTCACATCAATGACCATGATAACACATTAATGGCTATAAAAAAAATAATGAAATTAGCTAACAAACGCGAGTTATCAACAACCTATGGCATAACTAGCAAAACCATCAGTACAGTTTACAAAAAAAAACGCTTCTTTTGAAAAATGGGTTGTTTGTACAGTAACTGTAACACTATTTACTTACTTACAGTTTCGTTTCACATTCATATGCATTTTCTAAATTTTGGCATTTAAATTACATAAAAAATATGAGTGAAAATAGTTTCATGCATCGTCAGTTTTAAACAAGAGTGCCAAACTGTCACAAGATACGCCCGTTCGAAGGTTTTGGACACCATGCTCAATGCTTGAAATGCACTAAGTGACCTCGAGACCTAGTTATTGACCCGGCATGACCCATATTTAAACTTGACCTAAGTTTCATTTAGTATAACATCTGACTAAATTTAGTGAAGATCATATGAAAACTACTTCAATAAGAGAGCGGACACCATGCTAAATACTTGAAATGCAATATGTGACCTTGTGACCTCGTTTTTGACCCTGCATGACCCATATTCCAACTTGACCTACATATCATCTAGACACAACTTCTGACCAAATTTGGTGAAGATCGGGTGAAATCTACTTCAATTAGAAAGCAGACACCATGCTAAATCCTTGAAATGCACTAAGTGACCTCGTGACCTAGTTTTTGACCCGGCATGACCCATATATGAACTTGACATAGATATTGTCTAGACACAACTTCTGACCAAGTTTGGTGAAGATCGGATGAAAACTATTTAAATTAGAGAGCGGACACTGCTGTGGACGCTGTCCGCCAAGGGTGAAACTATAATACGTCCCGTTTTTAAAAACGGGCGTATAAAAAAGGAGAGCATAAGATTTGGCTGTGTGAGAGGGTGTTTTGCTGCGTAAATGCGCGACTCTCACGCTGAATGCCCGATACTTGACAGGCGCATGAATGTTGATGCAAACTACTTCAATTAGAGAGCAGACACCATGCTAAATCCTTGAAATGCACTAAGTGACCCTGTGAGATATTGTCTAGACACAACTTCTGACCAAGTTTGGTAAAGATCGAATGAAAATTATTTGAATTAGAAAGCGGACACGAAAAGTGTGACAGACTGACAGACAGTGCGAAAACTATATACCCCTTTTTCTTCGAAAGGGGGCATAAAAATAACTTATCCATAGACATCGGATGTATTTTGTAATGGGAATGCTTTGGAGATTACCATAACATTCTGTGCACACGTAAAACCTTTATGAAGAATCCTCAACATTAAAGATTTATTAATATTTTTGAAAATTAAGCAAACATTCATTTTTTTCCATGAAAGCATTACAATTATGGCTTTTTATAAGTATAATATGATGTATGAAATAGTTTTTTTCTTTTTAATTTTATGTTAATGTTGAACCATTCAATCACTTTAAAAACATTGCAAGTTATTGCATATCCACAAAGCAAATGAATCTTAGCAGGTAAATTCAATGAATTTATCATTGGTACCCCCAGCCGATAATTTTAAAAATCTGTATAGAAGTTCACCAGATGATGTTTTATGCAAAATATGTATGTTCGCACTGCAGTTTTTGAGAAGAATATTTTTAAGTGTTCATTATATATATTATAGAAGGAAAACAAATTTGATCCGAGGGTGGGGCAAATATGATCCAATGATACTTGAACAATCTTGGTGAAGGTCCACAAGATGAACTTTCATGGCAAATATCTTTGCTCTAGGCCTTGTGATTTATGAGAAAATTTCTGTTTTTGAGGTTTTTTAATATACTAATAAGGAAATTACATTTCCCTCCCCAGTGGGGCAATTTTGACCCCAGGAACATAGTTTGAACAATCATGGTACAAGTCCCACCAATTAACCTTTGAACTCTTAAGTGTATGGTGAACAAATGTGCTTAATGATTTTAAAATCTTACAATGAATGACACAGTTATGGCCCGGACAAGCTCATTTATGGCCATTTTTTACTTTTAAACTAAAAGTGTGACCTTGACCTTCGAGATTTCGACATTATTCCTTCCCATGCAACACCGTCAAATTATGGTGAACACATGATTTTAAATTGAATTTAATTCTGACAATGAATGACATAATAATGGCCCAGACAAGGTCATTTATGGCCATTTTTGACATTTGAACTCAAAGTGTGACCTTGACCTTTGAGATATTGACGTTTTCTTGAGCAGTGACCGGCCGTGTCATGATTGTGAACATTTATTGTAAGTTATTTGAAATTCCTCCAATCAATAACAGACTTACGCTCCAGACAAGCCTAACCCGGACTTTCATACTGACGGACTGATCCACATACACCAAACTGCCAACTGTGACAAATATGTCGAGCTCTCCATAAGTGGGCTCGACAAAAAATCGACTTGCCCACAGGTAAAGGTCCACCACACAATGTTTCATGCTAAATATCTCAGCCCAAGGCCTTGCAGTTTCAGAGTAGATTTTTTAAGTTTTTCCTTTTGGTTGCCAGGGCAACAAGGATTTCATGAAAAACAATTCTTGGAGCAACATTGAAGGAGCTTCATGCCAGGAATATTCCTGCCAGTTTCATCAAGCTTTGCCCAAAGGTTTAGTAGGAGATATTGTTTAAGTAAAAATGTTGACATATAGACACACATCGCAAAACAGACAAAGACCAGCAACAATAACTTAAGTTGAGCTATAAAGGGTACATCTCTGAAATGACCAAATCATCCTGATGACTCTTATGCAAGAACCACTGAAAAATGATAACAAATTTGATCTAATTTGAATTTCACTAAATTCATACACCAACATATGCAGACAGAAATTTGACATTTTCAATCAATTAAGGGGCCATAACAGTTTAATTTTACAATGGCTTCAAGGCCTTTCCCCAATTTGGAATGTCAAAATGAACTTTTGCATTATAGTTTATCTGTCTTCAAGGTAACAATCTGGTAAAAATATTATACATAAGACAAGTCGGTCAATTAACAGGCGAACAGCTTTGTTGTATACTTAAATAAACCCAATTTTAATGCCTATTAACTTCAAGTTTCATTCAATTCTATGCAATTGCTACTGAAAAACAACTCTGGTCTGAAAAGTAATTTAGGGTTATCTTTTCGAATCAATACTAGGCTTATTTATATTACATACCCTCAGGTTGGTATACTTGCCGGTTCAGGAGGCGTTATAGAGCGCTATCAGTTTAATGATTATTCCCCGAATATCTTTCAGGTGTGCCAGCGGGGTCTCCTGGAACAGCTTGATCGTTTTCACTACATGCTCACTTTCAGTGAAGTGGCGCTCCAGGTTTGCGTCCGTCAGGATGGCTGCACTCTCCTCTACCCTCCGAACAACCTCGCGACGGCTCTTATCCAGGCAGGTTGAGGTCAGGAAGCCTGTGAGAAGGAGATCGGCCGAAAAAAAGTAAAGCTAAACAAGCAAATTTGTTGAATTGATATCCCCCGCCAATATGCTTCTGGACACAAAAGTGTTATATTTGACACTCAAAAAAGCATTTTTTCAAGATACAAAG
This sequence comes from Dreissena polymorpha, assembly GCF_020536995.1. NCBI lineage: Eukaryota > Metazoa > Mollusca > Bivalvia > Myida > Dreissenidae > Dreissena > Dreissena polymorpha. The sequence continues at coordinate 35,170,071 of NC_068370.1, forward strand.
GGCCAAAACCCCGTTATTAACAGACTGTGTACAATGCCATTTGGCGTGCATCGTCCTCTTATCCATATATATACTCATACCAAGTTTCAATGAAATCGGCCAAAGCACTTTCAAGATATGGCTCTCGACACAAAAGTGCTGGACGGACGGAAAGATGGACGGAAGAACAGACAGAAAGACGGCCAACGCCAAAACATTAATAAGTAGATGTCCAAGAAGAATGAATAATTTACATAAATCAAATCCTAAGTTTACGCTTACATTGTTCAATGTGCGGGCGTCCGCTAGACCATTCCCTCGCACCACTTCAGGAAGTTCTTGATTGCCGTTAGTGCATTCCGCACCGTCTTCAGCTGGTGAGTGGTGTTGAGGAACTGTCGTGGACCTCCATATGGCCCATCCACAACAGCACGTCACTCAACATCACTCCTTCCAAGTAGCCAGACAGGGCCAGGAACCGGTTGATCTTCATGTTGACCTCTTGTGTTTTCGACTCGTTTGCCAACCCACCTGGCCTGCTCCGCAGGAACATGTAGTCTACATATGAGTCAACGATTGAAACTGCAACAAGTATTATTGGATGATATTCTATGCTAGATGGTGAAAGCGCATATAATTTAACTAACAACCAGTAATTCCAAAGTATTATAAACAGTCTCCGCCAAACATGGTCGGACCGACGGACATGTCCTGTAAAATTTTGTAAGGTCCGACCTGTCGGTCGAATTTACAGGACCGATTGTCCGGTAAAAAAAAAGAACGAAATTGTTGATAATTTATGTTTTTACGGCTCTGAAATTTTCCATGGTATAAAAATAGCGAACGCGTCTTTCCGTTCCAACGCTCTACTCTACGGAATTTAGCGATGCACCTGATTGGTCCATTTTTTGCGTCGTTACCATATGACCAATGCTCGTCAGGACGGTCTAAATCCATGACGGCCTAGTCGCTGATTAAGATAATTATAAATCTGATTATTAAATGATACAAATATCAATTTGTATGGACGTAATCGAGATAGATATTAATAATTGTGATCATCTTCATTCGCAATGTCATGATCTTGACTGTCAATGTCCCTGCTTGAAAAAGGCTGGTGATCAATTATCTAGGCCGTCGTCAGTTTAGGCCGTATTGACCAGATTCCTCTCTGACATGCGCACTGAGACTTAGCAACAAGAATCAACAAACGACAATGGATTATTAAAACTTAAAAATCGCCATAAATTCGCTTCTCTTGTTTTGTGAAGACAGCGTGAAAATATTCTGTTTCAATGCACCATGTGGGGGTATACGTCTCGTCTTTTCGTGTTATTTTATTAATATATTTATGTAGTTGGTAGGTCCTGTAAAAAAAGAGGAGGTCCTGTATTTTTTCCCAGTTTACAGGACCTACTGTCCTGTAAAAATTTGACTAGTTTGGCGGAGACTGTATAAATAAATAATATTTATCTTAAATTTTAATGTACTTATATATATTTCCTCACGGTTTTTAATATATATACATGTTGCAATAATAATGACTATCAATTGAAATGTATATAATTAAAAAAAAATCTGGGAAAACAGGGCTTAATGCACCAAGTACTGGTTCTACCTCGAAAACGGACTCAAAACTTTACACTATATAAGCAATCCATATTGTTACTTGCAGCTTCTCCGACCATGCATCACCCTTGCATTGGGTTCCAGGCTCAGGCAGTATTTCCGCCTTAGGAATGAAAAGTCCTCTTCCTCCTCCTCCTCCTCCTCATCCTCCACCTTCTCATCCTCCTATGCCGAGTCATCATGAGTGGCGAGTCTGCTGGTCACCTTTCCTGAAGTTTTCGCGACCTGTAAATGACGTTTAAATGTAAAAGTTACAAATCGTTTGGTATGGTTTTGTATTAGACATTGATAGAAATATGAGAAATTAAATACAAAAACCACACGAACACAATTTAACACTTACTTTCCGGAAACAGCCCTCTTGTGTAAACAAAATTGAATGTCCCAGCCTCCATTTTGTGCTCCTGTTCTAGATGACGCAGCCGGTCAATCACCGACCGGTCGCACAGCCAGCAAGAGTAGTAATTCGTCGGCTTTGTCTTCTTCACTTTCCGACCGGTCTTAGCACGTGCCTCTGACATCAACGGCTTCATGGGGTCTGCCGTCAGCGCTTGCACCCAGCGAACGTGGTCTGTTACCCAGAGGTACACAGTCGTGTTGCCTTTTACCACGCAAATGGGGCATTGCCTTGGGATAGGCTTTGCGTTTGGTGTCTGAAATATTAGTTTGAAATGTGTACGAAGCAGGTGGCTATCAATATATATGATTTATTAAGAGATGATGAGATAACGGACCCAGTTAATTGATTGAAATAATGATTATGTGATTGAAGCTGTTATGCTAGGGTAAAATACCAAGGAATGTGTATAGATATTGTTAACTTTTTTTTAATGGTGTTAAAAATGAATATTTTATTGCAATATTTGCACATGCTTTGTTTTATTTTACAAAGTAATCACTATTAACCTTAAGTTTATTCTCATGAAAAAAACATACCATTAAATAGCAATACTGATTACTTTATCTATTTGAGTGACATTAAGAGTGACCATGTACATGTATATATCACTCTATACTGTTTAACTCCCCTTGCAGATATTATTGACAGGAAAATATAATATTATATACCGTCTTATAACGATTCAAGACTTGGCCAAAATAAGGCCCCATTCCCTCAACAAAAAAGTATTAATTTTTCCCCAGATAAAAATTCACCCGACACTCAAGCAAATTAATTGCCCTAGACCCAGAATTGTCAAGTTTAAAATGTTTAAAACTAAATAGAATTGTTATGTATTTAATTTGGCGGTAATAAAGACTAATCAAGTGATTAAAAAAACATATTATATTGTTTCTCATGTTTGGTTTAAAGTCCAAATTTTTTTTTAAATGATGCCCTATTTCCCCCGCCTCAGGGTACAGGTATCATTAGGCATTCTGAATCAACATTTTCATCAAAAACAATGATTCTTCATTCTTTACAGGCTGGGGGATTAAATTTTTAGAAACAACAATAACCTTTCAAATCGCATACCAAACGTTAAGACTTTTTAAATGAAAATGTGGATTCAGAATGCCTAATGATTCGGAATACCTTGACAAACTGTACCGTTACCCCAAACCCTGAGGTAGCTGTGGCGTAAAGGATATGGTGTCCGCCTAGCAACCAGGAGGTCACGGGTTCGATCCCCACTGTGGAAGCGTTCTTTAGATCTTCCCTATAGACACTAAGTACTGGTTCTAGGCACCGGAAACAAAATTTACAGCTTTTTCAAATAAGTCCTATGCAATCAAACTAAAATATACAGGTTTGAACTAAACCAGAGGGAGATCTCTGCATGATGCATGTTAGTCTTATTTATAAGACGCGCGAGATACTTTACCCATATAAAAAGTAGCTTAATATTTAAGAGCGTCAAAAATTTGGACTAGATGCATGTATGCAATATCCCAGTGTGACCCAAATTCGACGGGTGTAAAGAACCAAATGTAATGGACCGAAATTCGACGATGTAACGGTTACATGAAGCAATATTTAGCAAATAATGAAATGTTTAATAGCAGAAAATAATAATTTTAAACTCGGCTGTATTACTTTGAAATGATTCAAAGACAATAATCATCCATTTAATCAATATAAATAGAACATCGTCAAATTTAGGTGTCGTCGAATTTGGGGTGCGGTAGGATAATGTATGGTTTCCAGTATTTACTATGGGGAAGAACTATTGTTGGCAAAATATTTCACTTCAAGAATATGTTTGCGTATCAGATATCAAATATGTACAACACACAACCAATACAATTGTGTTACTGTTATGAATAATACAATTTAAAAAAAATGTTTTTTTTCTCCGTTTATTACTTTCACTGAATCGAAGGGTTAACAGAACCCAAGGCGAACATGATGTAGGGCGAACACAAGGCTACGGGTCGAAACCCATTAATAAAAATATATGCAATGACAACATAAGTATGGGGTCAATATACAAAAGATACCGTCTAATTATTTGGACACAAACTACTCCTATAAATATGAGGTCGATTTACGTGAAGCGGGGTAGCTTACGTCTAATTATTTGGACTAGCTTACGTCTAATTATTTGGACTAGACACAAACCACAGTTTACCAACCACTCAAAATGGCGGCGACATCTACTTTCACTTTAACCATTTACTGCGCCCGCCACTGAGCATGCGCATACTTGGTTTTACATGCTATTTTTAGTTGGGCGACGGTGGACCATCGTCCATATGCATACTTTCAATGTTCAGTTATTGATTTTCGCAATATTAAACTTGAAACGTAAATATGAAAAAGGAAATCAGTTTCGTTTTTATAATAAGTGCAAAGAAAAACGCTATACACAAATTAATATGGTTTATGTATGTTGTGTTTATTAAGGTTAATCGAAAAATTATAGAACGTATTAAAATGTGTTCATGTTCATATTTTTTTTTTCGAAAGTAAAACGAAAAGACGTTATGTACATGGGCCAAGCCCCCCCCCCCCCCCTCCATGTTTTTCGTTTAAAACATTTTATCAAACCAAGAACGGTAAACGGGACCTTACACATCAGGGCTTGAAACTTTGATTTTCGTAATATAAAGAATGCAACGCAATATGAACAGAAAAAAGTTTCGTGTGTTGTTTTATAATTAATACAACGAAATGTAAAGAAGCAAATTTTACTTTCGTATGGGTTTTACTTGTGGTTTAAAGGAAATCGGAATATGATCTAATGTGTTTTGATATTCGTTATCTTTTTTTCAAAAACAAATTGAAAAAGACGGTATATAAACGGACACTAATTACAGTCTTATCTCGGTATCTTGAAGTCGGCGGGAACAAGAAAAAAAATATCTAGATAATGAGAGTTCGAGATATCCGATTTGGCGTTTTCAAAGAAAAAAATAGACGAAAATTTACCTTGCTTATCTATATACCTGCTAAGTGGTCTAACTGAAGCCGTAACCGTGAGGCATAATACTCTCTACTACCCTATCTATTACCTGATATATACGCGTTTTTACAAGCACGATTAAATTTACTATTTAATTGCTTAAAATGTAAAATAAGTGTTACACAATTGCATGAACACATGCGGTTATAATTTTTCTAAACTCTCGAATAAACATCCGGTAATGTTGATATTTAAAGTTATGATGCAATTGACGTCCAATCAAGACGAGGGTTGTCCATCTGAACATGCGTAAATTACGTTCTGGAATACTGAACTGTACATGTACATTTTGTAGTTCTGCAACTTTGCGACGGTTTATATACGCAAAAATATAACTCAATGCATTTTGGAATTTTGTTTGTTAAAACAATAAGTCTTTCGGCCTTTCGGCAAGCTGTGTATTAATTGCAGTTAAAATGACAGTAAAAGTGACAGGTCTTATTCAAGTCTTAATGGCTAACGACATTGCACACGTGTGATCTTTGATGCAATTAACGGATCAATTATCTATCGCACAGAATCGGGAGAAGCCGGGCGAAGCGGGACGGTGAAGTATCAAAGAAAAAATTTCTCACGTTTGCCGACACTGAGACAGTTATTCGCACTTCGAGAGAAACCACAGTAACACTGGGGGCTGACGAGGTCAAAGCGTAGTCCGTTTCGCTACGACGTCGAGTATATGTTTTACTACGAAAACATTGTTTTAATACACATGACATCGAGAACGGATAAGTCGAAAATTGTGTTTAAAACATGTAAGATTATGATTTTGTAATAACAAAAATCTGAATTTAAGCACAATGTCATTTCATAGGTCTGTTACATCAAATTATAATCCAAGATGTGTCTGGTTTATGCGGTTAAACATGAAATAGACCGCTGATTTATCAAACCGAAGTCAAGTTTCACTTTAAAAAAATGCAATTAAGGTTTACAACTGTCTTTAATTGACACAATTTTACAATTTCCATATTGATCTTTGTATTGTTAAGCCACTGGGGTGTTTAGAAATGTGTAGGGTGACCCAGTTATCAGAAATAAAGGCTACATATTATTATAAGGCATGATCATGTCTCTGACAGCATACGTATATGCCTCGCTACGACAACGCTTTAGCGTGCATGCGTTTCTCACAGAAGACGTATTGGTTATCTCTCAAAGGCAAAATAAAGAAGAAAAAAAATTAATACAGAGTCATGGAGTGGCTGGATGTTTCCTTTGAGACAGAGGTAGTAACAACGGCACAACATGATCCGAAACGCACAGTCGACATGGTAATGCACATTATTATGATATAATTACCTTCACGACTAGGCCAAAGGAAACGATTAAAATTGAAAATCCATATACAAGATGACAGTTGAGAGTCGAGAACCTAATTTCGTCGGTCTCAATAAAAATGACGCATCTTCACCTTTTGACAATCCCTTATACGTTCATTTTGATAGAGACCGACGATAGGTTTTCAGCATACGGTACTCTTTATCAAATGACATTCGATTCTCGTTATTCCCAACTCGCGTATCTCGAAACTCTGCTTATGTCAAAGTAAATCCCATGTTCCAACTTCGATCATTATTTATCTCATACGGATTTTGATTTTTACATTGTATATATCAAAGCGATTTTCTTGAAAATCGGTAATCGTCAACTAATTTTGAGGTGAATTTCATGTTCGTATACATGATTGTACCTGTAAAATCCACACCTGTAACAGCCGTAAGGTGTGGAAAGTAGGACCCCAATGGCACAAATCCGCAATTGCATAATCAATATATTGTTGTAAAGTTGTGGCAGTGGGTTTCTGTCACAGGTTATTGTTAACTGCGTACATGACGGCCGGTAAATTTACTTCGTGTTACAATGCGGTTAAGGCCCAGTCTCACTATGATGCCGGCGGAGCCCCAGTGCGTGATCAGGCATCTACCGGGATGAACCGGGGCCCTACCGGGATGAACCGGTGCTCCACCGGGATAAACCGTGGACGACCGGGGACAACCGGTGCTCCACCGGGAAAGTATTAAAATGTTTAATACCTCCGGGATGAACCGGGAGTCACCGGGTAGGACCGGCAACGACCTGCGTGGCACCTGGAACAACCGGGACTGTACCGGGAACAACCGGGACGGCACCTTAGCTCCACCGGGGCCCAAAACCACCCCGGCAGAGCTACGGCAACGCCCTGGTGAATGCCGGCAGAGTCCCTTTATAGCTACGTTACATAAGTAAACCGGTGCTCTGACGGTACCGTTCCGGTTGTTCCCGATGCAGTCCCGGTTGTTTCCAGTGCCAAGCCGGTTATTGCCGGTCCTTCCCGGTAACTCCTGGTTCATCCCGGAGGTATTAAACATTTGAATACTTTCCCGGTTAAACCGGGGCGTTGCCGCAGCTCTGCCGGGGTCTGATGCCGGTATAACCCCGGTGAGTGCCGGCGTAGTGACGGTATACCGGGGCTCTGCCGGGACTCTGCAGGCTTTCACCGGGTTCAACCTTTTCGTTTGGATGTTCATGCGCACAGTGAAGCACGGCATCTTTTGCACTGGGAAATGGCAGTCTGCAGTAACTGAAAACTGCATGTGATATGTCCAGAAATGGATACAGAAACTTCGTTGAGCAACCTATACATTATATTTGTACTTCGTTGCGCAACCAATACATACTCTGTGCGAAACCTTTACATAAAACGACTTGTAATTTCCTTCGAAACAAAGAATTTGCATAATTAAAATATATGTTCGTAACCTGTTTTGTACTTTAAAATGTGTAATGTACACTGAATCGAAGTAAAATGTAGTTTAATTTAATTTAAGTTACCGTAATGGGCTATTTTAACAGAATAACCACCTTATGCATTGCTTCAAATCAAAATATTTCGATTTTAGCTCAAAATAAACTTAAAGGTTGCAACTACGCGCATTTGTTATTAGTTTGTTATTGAAAATAAGTACCTACCATTACTGGATGTTCCGTTCTCTAATCCATAAACACCAGAAAATATGGAACTCGCCTGATTAAGTAGTGTATTTACACCATGTTTTCGTAGTAAAACATATACCCGACGTCGTAGCGAAACGGACTACGCTTTGACCTCGTCAGCCCCCAGTGAGTAAATACATGTAAAATCGAGACTCGGGACAAATTTTTATACCGAGATATCGAATTATTCGACATAACGAAAATCGATGTTAATTAATATAGATAAAGAAGGAAACAAGTTGGGACATTGAGCTAGCTTACTTCGTTACAGTGCTGCATTACAGAATTGTCAACAAATAATTGATATTCAAACTTGTAATAAAGGATTTTTCTTAATTCGTAGATAAAAAATTGTCGCAGAAACTTTTGGAACACCACCCCAGACGTTCATAAATTTACGGAGCGCTGATGAAATGAGAGAGTAAACAGGTTTTATTGATATATAAGCTGGTCGCTTACGTGAGCATTTTACTCAAATATCTATGGAACTTTAAAAAATAACTCGATTGACAAGTTCTCAACCGATATGATACTTATCTGTGAAGGTATCCGTACGTTTTTATAGTTTGAGACGTCATAAGAAAAATCCTTAGCATAGCATTATCATATTTCATACATATAAGCACCGAAATTCAAGCTCAGTTGGTCAATCGCTCTTAAAAAGCCATTGTGGTAACATCATTCCCGTACGACAACTCACAAGCAAGGTTAATATCAGCTCCAAACAATAACTTCATTACGCAAGATCAACTACTCCTTTGTCGGTTATAATAATACACTCACTGAGTAGATATTATTTTAAAGATTTAAGTCTTAAACATTAAACTGACAGGGAAACACCACCCAAGATCTCCCATATACCGTGGTTTATGGTGTTCATTTATAAACAGTTATTATTGATGCAGCCATGTATAGCAAAGAATATTAACTAATATTGCATTTTTTTACTGGAATGAAATAATGAAGTGGGACCAACTCGTTCCTCATAATTCCTTACTTACTATATATGACATGCTTGGAAATAGTACAAACTATTCTCCGCCATTTACCGGTAGGCAGGCATGCGGAAGAGCGATATTGTCCATCTAACAACAGACAATTTAATCACTTGTATTGCCAGTCCTTCAGTGGACGGATACAGCATATTGTCCACCCAGCAATGGAAGTCAAAGCATTGTAAATTAAATTATGGAAATAGAGAATAACAGGTTACTGTCCCATCGTTTTGTAATATATCAGGCGAGGCCCGGGGGCGAGGTTTAGAATAATATAACGGCTTGGCTTGCCGAGCCGTTATTTTATTCGTGCAGAGCCTGATATATTACAAAACGATGGGACAGTAACCTGTTTTTCTGTTTATCATACCACATGTTATTAGAAATCTGCAAAACAATCCTTTTTATATTTAAAATGTACGGATCCGTGCTGATTTTGCTTATCCGGCTTTTACACGTTGACATAATGTAGCAACGGCGTTCGAAAACACGACACGAATAATCGCTTATTTTAAACATCGTATAGAGAAAAAAAAGTTGTTTGCACTACGAACCTCTTTAATTATAAACGTCTTGAATTGGAGATCAGGAATGGACTGCAGCGACAAATTTAATCGAAGAAAGCACTTCACCGAATAGTTTCGAGACGCCATTTTGGAGATGTGTATTGAAATTGACATTTTGATGATGGTGTCAATATTGACATACGCGTGTTAAATCGTTTGTTTAAATGGGGCAATTGCACTTTACCGGTACGTAAAAAAGAACGGGAAAGCGCACCCTTACCCTAACCCGTAACACCTAACACATAACACCTAACGCAACGCCTAATAATCCTTTTTATCCAATATATTTCCTTAGTATCGGGGGCTACCGCCCTAAAACCCCCGCTTTGTCGATAGTGGTAAACAACGGCGTACAGGTAAAGTACAATCTGAATTAGCATACAGTTAACATTTTTCTTGACTTTCTGTGCAACACTTGCGAGTGCAATGACTTTATAATATCGATATTTAAGATTTATTGTCCAATTGATGACGTCATTTAACTTCTGTAGTGCGGGCTGTGGTGATTTTTAAAAAATAAACGTTTTTGTGATTTATGACTTTAAACTAGAATAAAAAATGTACGTTCTTGGTATCAAATGGTTTGTTTTGTTCTTGGTATAAAATTGTTTGTTTTGTTGAACCTGGTTTATGTTAGTAACGTACGATAACCTAAAGTCGTCAGTCTTATACACATTGGTCTTGTTTGGGCTTGTAAGATACTTGCAACGGTTCACCGTTTGGTCTTGTATTGTAGCGGTAACTATATCGTAGCGCAAAGTATCAAGTTAAGGAGCGTACTGTTACTGATTGTGATGAAATAAATAGGTTTTCAAAGAAGGGGTGGGTCTGAGGACTTTTTATTTAATGAAACATTGTGTCGCCAGGGAAATTATTGTTAAGTCGTCATGTATCCGTAAAGTCGTCATTTCATCGAGTTAAAAAAAAAATAAAAGACAACAAAACAATTCCCTAATGCAGTAAGTGTTTTAAAACATGAAACATGAAATTAACAAAACCAATCTGAGTATGTTGCATACATACACAAGCATATTAAAATCGTCAACCATAACGTTCAAGACAATACGCTTAATTGTCATTATAATATTAACGAGAACTGAAACCAGAAAATAATGAATGTCTAACAGCATGAAATGGTGTAAAACGACTGGTATTTATCAATGGTAACGTTACACTTAAACAGTCACACACAATATTATTTCAATCTCCTTTTAAACATTTTGATAAAACTAGCTTTTTGGAACTTGTCGAACACAAAACAAAACTATGAAAATAACTGTTATACTATTAACATAGCATCGTGATATAAAGACTGCGGTAACAATTATACTTTGACATAGTATGATACTGATAAAGAGTTAATTTATCATTTTAATTCCATGTCTTTGATGTTGATGCATGTATGCATCTGCGCTGTCGTCGATCTTGAAGGCTATGGCACATGTCTGTTGCGGCCCGGTGCGTCGATTGCGCACAATGGATTCTTCAAAAGGTCGCAACAAGTACCTAGACTTTCCTTTGTTTAAAGAAACTATCTCAGCAACAGCCTTGGCGCAATCACGTTTCAAATTTCTTACCTTTCGGGGGCTATCAAATACTGCCACTGCAATGGAATTGTAGAGGTTATTTGGCTCCAGTTCAACGTGATAAGTGCTCAGCAGTTAAAGCGCCCTTCGACCATAATGATGCATGCCCACAACTTGGACATTGCGTATGACGATCTTCTTCATACTTGTATACCTGAAGAGGACGAAAGTGTTATAAGCACTCGGTTTAGTGCTGTTTATTCCTGTTGAGTGAACTTGACTACAGAAAGGCCAGACAATGCTTAATGTTTACCTTTAACGTCACGATGTTATGTTTACACTATGTTATGGTTACGTGTTTTACTGTTCTGTATTCATTTGGTCTGCAGGTTTGTTTTGTTGTGACTTCATTTGTTTTTCTTTTTTTAGCTCATCTATTTTTTGAAAAAAATATGAGCTATTGTCATCACCTTGGCGTCGGCGTCGGCGTCCGGTTAAGTTTTGCGTATAGGTCCAATTTTCTCATAAAGTATCAATGCTATTGCATTCAAACTTGGTACACTTACTAACTATCATGTAGGGACTAGGTAGGTAAAGTTAGATAACTCTGGCTCGCATGTTGACAGAATTATGTGCCCTTTTTATACTTAGAAAATCGAAATTTTGGTTGAGTTTTGTTTTAAGGTCCATTTTATTCCTTAAGTATCAAAGCAATTGCTTTCATACTTCCAACACTTACTAACAATCATAAGAAGACTGTGCAGGCAATGTTATGTAACTCTGACTGGCATTTTGACAGAATTATGTGCCCTTTTTATACTAAGAAAATTGAAAATTTGGTTAAGTTTCGCGTTTAGGTCCACTTTTTTCCTAAAGTATCAAAGCTATTGCTTTCATACTTGCAACACTTACTAACTATTGTGTGCAAGCAAAGAATTGTAACTCTGACTGGCATTTTGACGGAATGGGCCCTTTATACTTGAAAATTTGGTTAAGTTATGTGTTTTGGTCCACTTTACCCCTTAAGTATCATAGATATTGCTTTCATACTTGGAACACTCGCAAACTATGATAAGAGGACAGTAAATGACAAGTTGCATAACTCTGGTTGTCATTTTTACGGAATTATGCCCCTTTTTTACTTAGTAAATTTGAATATATGGTTACATTTTGTGTTTAGATCCACTTTACTTCTAAAGTATCAAGGCTATTGCTTTTAAACTTCAAATACTTTCATGTTATCATGAGGGTACTGTACCTGGCAAGTTGAATTTTACCTTGACCTTTGAATGACCTTGACTCTCAATTACAAATTATAAAATGTTGCTAAAATAACCATAACTTCTTTATTTATGATTAGATTCGATTGATACTTTGACAAAACAACTTTTACCTGACATACCGCAATAGACTCCACCCAAACCATCCAACACGCCCACCTGAATCCCCCCCCACCCGAACCCCCCCTCAATCCCCCCTATTATTTTTTTTTAATTAAAGATCATCTTATAAATGACCACCACACCCTCACACTATACCCCCACCCCAAAAACAATAATTGTAATGCACCCGGTAGGGTGACATATAGCAGTTGAACTGTCCGTCATTATATCAGTCAGTCTTTCCGTCCGTCCGAAAAAAACTTTAACATTGGCCCTAACTTTTTCAATATTGAAGATAGCAACTTAATATTTGGCATGCATGTGAATCTTATGGAGCTGAGCATTTTGAGTGGTGAAAGGTGAAGGTCAAGGTCATACTTCAAGGTCAAATGTCAAATATATGGCGTCTGTCCGTCCGAAAACTTTAACATTGGCCATTATTTTTTTATATTGAAGATAGCAACTTGATATTTGGCATGCATGTGTATCTCATGAAGCTGCACATTTTAAGTGGTGGAAGTTCAAGGTCAAGGTCATCCTTCAAGGTCAAAAAAATGTTCAAAACGGCGTTCTCATGAACCTGCACATTTTGAGTGGTGGAAGTTCAAGGTAAAGGTCATCCTTCAAAGTCAAGGTCGTCCTTCAAGGTTAAAGGTCAAAACAAATAATTTCAAAGCGGCGTTCTCACGAAGCTGCGCATTTTGAGTGGTGGAAGTTAAAGGTCAAAGTCATTCTTCAAGGTCAAGGTCATCCTTCAAGGTCAAAGGTAAAAATAAATAATTTCAAAGCGGCGTTATCATGAAGCTGCACATTTTGAGTGGTGGAAGTTCAAGGTCAAGGTCATCCTTCAAGGTCAAGGTCATCCTTCAAGGTCAAAGGTAAAAGAAAAATATTTTAAAGCGGCGTTCTCACAAAGCTGCACATTTTGAGTGGTGGAAGTTCAAGGTCAAGGTCATCCTTCAAGGGCAAAGGTAAAAAAAAATGTTTTTTTTTCAAAGCGGCGCGATAGGGGGCATTGTGTTTCTGACAAACACATCTCTTGTTGTTTTTTTTCAAACATTGTTAAAAAACACAAATATTTATTTTTATTATTTTATTTTTGAAATACCGTCCTACCATCCCACCAAAGAATCCCCCCCCCCAAAAAAAAAATACGGTATTTTTTTGCAATTTTTTGCATTTTTGGAAGATAATTTAATAAATGACTACACCCCCACACTATACACCCCTCTCCACTCCACCCCTCCCTCCTTTGTAATTGAAATTGAGATAGGTCCGTACACCTTTAAAAAAAAATGAGCGGTCTGCACCCGCAAGGCGGTGCTCTTGTCTTTTCTTCTTTTTCTTTCAGCTTTTCGGCCTTGAGTTTTTCTCTCTGTTGCCTTTTGTCTTCCATTTTTTTCCTTTTTACGTCGTTTTTCAATTTCGTTTTGAGGTCGCTTTTTTTCTCGTTCTCGTTTGCGCTTCTCATTTTGTTCACTTAGATGCTGTTTTTGTTTTTCCTTTTCTTCTAACTCTTCCTGTACTTCTCTGCTTGTTAACATCCTGGCTTTTCCAATCCCACGTTTGCTGACCGATCTTTGTGTCGGCGTTGGAACCACGAGAACATTGACTAGGTCCTCTGGCACGAGGCCCGCCCTTTCTAAAGGGTGGTCCACAACGGTACATGTAGGAACAGTCGGCTTTCTCTGTGTTTTCACGGCTGTAGTTGCAACAGATAGGACGTCATTTTGTTCTACAGGATTACTAGAACTTATTGCTTGGCTTTCCACCTGGCCCTTAAGGTGACGCCACGTTTGAAACACAGTATCTTGTAAGCCGATGCTGCAGTTATAACACTGCTCAAACTTGCGTTTTTTTCGGGGTGTCAATGTACACTCCATCGCAGCAAGTGCAAGTTCTGGAAGGCGGTCGGTGGTACTGCTTTCTATCGGTTGCGTGTCGCTCAAAGACTGCTGAGAAACGCTTTATTCCATCATCACCAACGGTGAAGCTGACGTCAAAAATTGTGTCATCGATCTGCGACGATTCAATACTGGAGAATGAGCATTCCACCTGAACTGCAGTGTCAGATTTAGTAACTTGTACCTCTTGGTCCGTGTTCGTCTCTGGTGTGGGGACCTCGAGATCAATTGAGTTTGGATCATATCAGTGCATGAGCGGAGCAGCAACGTTTTGTCAACGGCATTAAGATTGAACGGAAATATTCCGCATTTTCGAAAGCCCTCTGTGATACAATCCATTGAGATTTTTTTTTTCAAAAATAACCTTAAAAACAGCACTGACTTGTTTTTTGAAATCCAAACGTCTGACTTGATCATTTTGGCCTGGCTGACCGTCTTGGCTGTTTCGATTTTAATTTTTTGATACACTGCAACGTCCAAGGGTTGCGTAATGTGAGTTGTCTTGGAGGCAAACACATGAGGATGACATCGTTTGCTATAGCTGATCGTATGAGCAGAACACTAATGTGAGAGGAAGCTCCATCCTGAATCAGGAGTATTGGGCGCTGAGGTACTGCATGCGCCAAAATGTTTTTTCGAACCACTGTAAGTAGAGGGTCTGATCCATGAAGCCGCTGTCAAAGCAGGCGTAGCTCGCATTCACTGGACCCAGGCGATGGTACGGCCCTCCTGGCAAGCTGTTGGTGAAGATAATCATAGGCGGCAACGCATGGCCAGCGGCGTTCACGCAGCAGTGTACATATATATGTTCATATGTTTCCACAGACAGTGAATGAGCATGCTTATTTCTTTTCGGAGCAATGACCTTTTGGCCAGCCGATTTATAGAGGAAAAGTGCAGCTTCGTCGCAATTATATATACGATCAGGCTTGTCAGTCAATTCATTGCTCTCCAGTGTCTCTTTCAAAAGAGAAAAGTACTCTCGTAGGGCATTCACACTACCTAATGAGGCCCTCCCTCTGTCCAATGAATCAGGGCGACGCATTCCTAATCCAGGATGTCTGGACTTAAAGCCGTTCCACCAACTTCAAGATGGACCTGAGTCTGAAAATACATCCCCTCTGCCACGTTCCTTCGCTATACACCAGGCGAAACCAATTAATTGCTGGATTGATAGCGGAAACCCACGGTTAGCCATGTACCCAATATAGCTTACGAGTGCAGCTTCCTCGTCCGTTTTCAGTGCCGTTTCGACCCCCATTTTAGCATCCAGTGCAACTTTTCCACTTATCCTACCTGACAATGTCATTCTTGGCACTCCAAATTTTTTGGCAGCTGAAGAAACAGACATGCCTCCTTTTACGGCATTATAGGCTGAAATCATATTTTGAGTAGACCATTTGCGTAATTGTGATGGACGATTTTCCATTTTCTGTAACAATGTTAGAATAATGTAATTGTGTAATTTCTCGAGCTTTTGTAATGCATTTCAAAATATATATTGTTACACAAAACTAATATCTAGAGAGTTATATGTTTAACTTTACATTTAACTTTATGCTCAACTCAGTTGTTTTTTGTTGTTGTTTTTTTTTTCAAAACAAGTTTTCATCATAATTATGCTTATTCCTTAAGTCGTCATAATGTATCAAAAGTCGTCAGTGACATATGTACCTTTTTGTTTGCTTGTTAGTATACTTTAACCTTATAAAAGGGAGGTTATTATGTTATTCCAGGTATTTTAGTTCCTTTGGGGTATTCAGACATTTTAAACAATGACGACAATGCCCCACGTGGCTTTCGCCTTAACACACCGTCGCAGCACATTATTTTTCGCCCGTGTACAACCCGCAGACAAAAAAGTGTGGTCTTGGAAACCCCAAGAATTTAATGATTCATAATCCTAATCTCATTGACAAATATTAAAAGGCAAAAAAGAAGATATTTACCTTTTCAATGAACGCGGGCTTCAAACTCTCATATATATCAATACTAGCTATAGTGTTATCGTCAGTGTCAGTTGCTTCTTACCAACCGAATTCCCGCCATCGTAATGAATAACACGCGTAAACATTGCGATTACAATATTGATTGCAATTAAAGATATCAGATATGTATACTTTTAAATATATAAATTAATTAACTGTAAATTTCATAACAAATACCGTGCAGTGTACAATTTTTCGACGTGGAGCTCGTATTTTCGTAAAAAAATACAACAATTAAAGTACTTTTTAATGTGCAACTTTATACAAACTTGGGATTTGGCTTCTATAATAATTAAAATTATACACACACACACACACAGAGATACATTCAAATAAAGAAATAACGATTATACTTTTTTTAATAAACTTGGCACATGTTGACTCAAAAGTATCAGCCAAATGTCGGTGCACTTCTCACTTATTTCTTGATTTATTCATTAATGTTTTAGTATATAAAACTAAAAATAGTCGCCTTTTAATTTCAAGTTTGTATGTGCGAAAAGTTGATTGTGTAGTCATATTTAACAGGAAAACTGTTGAATGCCAGTTGTTATTTATTACATTCAAGTAAAAACCAAGCCGAGTCAAGCCACGATCGACAATCAACACACACGATCATTTAACAATACCACTCGCTCAAATAAGAATAATCAAATAAAATAGCTTTTGTAATTTCCTTGTGACAAAATGAAACCATTCAAACTATCGAAATCAAACGAGTGAAATGCTTTACCGTGAATACGCAAAGGAAGTAACCTAAGTTTTGGAAAAGCTCACTCAAGGTCGTAACAATAAACGGAGCATGTTCTAATTAATGTTCCTATAGATCGTTATCAAGTTGGAAACGATTAAACCTAATTTGTCGCTTACTAAAATTTGTTTATTATCCGTTAACTATCAACAGCATAAGCAGTTGTTTAAAGAGATTTGCCCACGGATTGTCACTATTAAAAAATATCTTATATGGTATTGTCTTAAATGAAAGTAAGTGAAATCGCCATTATAACGTTTCAAAAGAAAATAGACTTAAGCCGAATCTCACACCCAACAATTCTGCCATTTTGTCGCGCATTTCGGTTTTCAGTTAAAACCCTGCATGTGATATACGTGATTATAAATTTCCAAAATAGCATTAAAGTGTAGTTCGATCAACGATACACACATGCAGGTATATACACCTGTAAAACATCTCTTACTAACGGGTTATATTTCATTTTTTAAATGTAGCCTTTTTATGATTCCGAAGGAGGGCAGATAGTGATCGGACTGTCCGTCCGTCCGTCTGTCCTTCCGTCACACTTTGCGTTTAGGTTTCTCAAAATGCTCATTACTTCTATGTCCCTTGAAATATAACCTTCATATTTGGTATGCATGTGTATATGGACAAGGCCTTTCCATACGCACAAAATTTTTTACCCCTGTGACCTTCACCTTGATTTTAGGGTCCACGTTTAGGTTTGGAAATCTGCGTTTAGGTTTCGAAAAATGCTCATAACTTCTATGTCCCTTGATATATAACCTTCATACTTGGTATGCATGTGTATATGGACATGGCCTTTCCATACGCACAAAAAAATTTACCCATGTGACCTTCACCTTGAACTTAGGGTCCGCGTTTAGGTTTCGAAATCTTCGTTTAGGTTTCGAAAAATGCTCATATTTTTTATGTCCCTTGAGATATAACCTTCATATTTGGTATGCATATGTATATAGACTAGGCCTTTCCAAACGCCAAAATCTTATACCCCTGTGACCTTCACCTTGAACTTAGGGTCCGCGTTTAGGTTTCGAAATCTGCGTTTAGGTTTCGAAAAATGCTAATAACTTCTATCAAAGCGTTTATAGGGGGCATATGTCATCATATGGTAACAGCTCTTGTTTAAAATATTTAACACACTCAACATTTTCATTTCACTCCCCAACTATGTTTCTTTAAATATTCTGCTCAAAATTCAGATCATTAAAATGCAAGCCGTTTAAAAAGCGCAATTTTCCAAACAATCATACTTGTTTTTTAAGTTGTAAACAGTTTCTAGTTAAATTTCGTTTTCTCACCAATTGTTATTCTTTAAAAAGCGTCGGCTATTGTATTGGTCACCATTTTTCTGTCCGTTCTTTCGACCACTATCTCCTCCTACACTATTAGCACTAGAACCCTGAAACTTA
>NC_068370.1:35193585-35208585 GCF_020536995.1 Dreissena polymorpha
GTAACCTGCCTTAATTTTAACGCCTTACGGAAAAATACTGAATACCGGTTAAATATTAGAACATCAATGTCATGATTTATTTAAATCAAAGTACTGAAAATACTGGTTTGACGATGCTTTTGAAGAGGATGGATATATAGAGGATAATTTTTGGATATATCGATATTTTCACTGTTATTTTTCACTGTTTAAAACAGTGAAATACCAGTTTATTTCACTGATATTTCTGTATAAATCACCGGAAAGCATAAAGTAAATAAGCATCCTTTTAAGTTAATCTACATCACCGCAATTGTGTAATTTTTATTGCTTGTCTTTTATCCGCAGGTCAATAGTTAATGGATGTGGTACAATCGTTTTCGTTCTTGGACACTGCGCTCCCTTCAATGAGATTTATTTACCTAAATATCTCATATTTGAACTTACAATTCTTTTGGGAGTAATGGTCTAGACAACTGGATAAAACAGCAACAATATGCCAACCCATCATTTTTCGAGGATTATAATTAAGAATTCATGTGCTAGCCCCCAATCACAGTATGTTGGGGTATAATAATAGTCGAATTTTGTTTTTCTTCTCAAAAGATTGTCGTAGATTATACGTTGACAAATATATCATCCAGACTACAACTTTTAGAAAGCTATTTTTTTCATTTATTTTTATTGATAAACAAGGTTTTGTAACAATCTATACTATACATAGATAGCTTTAACAGCACAATTTGGCTCACCTGAAACTGATTGTTTCCTAGTGGTGTTTACTAATTTTTCATGAAGATCTAGAAAAAAAGGCATTGTGAGTATAAACAAACTATTTGCGTCTATCCGATCTAGTTGAGTCTTGTTACCGAGTTCCTACTTTTATTAATTTGAACATTCTGATCAACTGCCATGAAGATCAGGTATAAAATGTAAGTGTTTACATAGATTTTAATGATTTTAGTTACTGTTCAAATGCTTGGAAGCACATCACCCGCTTTGGAACGTGACCTGTTAATCACTGAGACTAGACCTTGTGACCTAAATGTTGAATATGCTACTTTCAAGCTTGACTTTGAAATCATTTAAAATAATCTTCTAACCAATTTACAAGTGCATCAAAGAGAGAATGTGACCACTAAAGTAATAACAAACCTTTTCTTATATTTGCCCTAGTGCCCTAATTTTTGATAGAATATGAAACCCAAAATGACATAGAGGTGACTAGTTTCATGAGAATCTGGCAAAGAGGTGACACCCAAATTTAAACATTGTAAAATGATATCTTATGTGTTCACAATTAACTTTGGATAAAATACAACAGACAAAGAGTGATAACAAAAGCTCACCTTGTCACGTCATAACAAGTGAGCAAAATAACCAAAACTATGACATGATATAATTGATTAGTTAATTCCAATAACAATAAAATGTTACTTTTAAAACAAATACAATACCTTCCCTTTCTTACTACAGGCTGTTCTAAAACAAGATAGCCCTGTATCGCTCACCCTACACTCCTTCTATAGTGTCAAAAACTTGTGTATTATTTGACTAAGTTGTAACCTAGCTTTAGCCTGCACATGACCATTTTGCAAATTCAGTTTTTGATTTGATTAAGATGGACATTGTAAGCAATTTTCATGAAAATCAGGAAGATAATGTGACCTGTAGAAAGGTAAAGGAAGTTTTCTATATTTTGACCTAATGACATAGTTTTTGACAAACTACCAACTTTCAAACTGAAACTTTATTTCATCGAGATAACATTATGTCCAATTTTCATGAAGATCTGGAAGAAAATGTGACCTCTGGAGTGTTCACTAACATTTTCTGTGATTTGGTTTGTTGACCTAGTTTGGACCACATATGACCTACTTTCAAACTTAACCTAGAATTGACCGAGATGAACATTTACCAACATAAGACAAACAAGGGCTGTTTGTAAAACATGCATGCCCCCCATATGGGCTGTCAGTTGTAGTAGTAGCCATTCTGTGAATACATTTTTTGTCACTGTGACCTTGACCTTTGACCTAGTGACCTGAAAATCAATAGGGATCATCTGCCAGTCATGATCAATTTACCTATGAAGTTTCATAATCCTAGGCCTTACTATTCTTGAGTTGTTATCAGGAAACCTTTTTACTGTTATGAGTCACTGTGACCTTGACCTTTGAGCAAGTGACCTGAAAATCAATAAGGGTTATATTCCAGTCATGATCAATGTACCTATGAAGTTTAATGGTCCTAGGCGTAAGCATTTTTGAGTTATCATCCGGATACTATTTTACTGTTTTGAGTCACTTTGACCTTGACCTGTGACCTAGTGACCTAAATATCAATAGGAGTAATCTGCAAGTCATGATAAATGTACCTATGAAGTTCCATGATCCTAGACGTAAGCATTCTTGAGTTATCATCCGGAAATCATTAAACTGTTTTGACTCACTATTTTACTGTTTTGAGTCACTTTTACCTTGACCTTTGACCTAATGACCTGAACATCAATAGGGGTCATATGCCAGTCATGATCAATGTACCTATGTAGTTTCATGATCCTAGGCCTAAGCATTCTAGTCACTGTGACCTTACCCTTTTATCTAGTGACCTGAAAATCAATAGGGTTCATCTGCTAGTCATGATCAATGTACCTATGAAGTTTCATGATCCAAGGTCTAAGCGTTCTTGAGTTATTATTCGTAAACCATCTGGTGGACGGATCGACTGACGGACTGACCGACATGTGCTAAACAATATACTCCGAACAAGCCACATAAGAAATGCAGCATAACACATTCTAAAAGTAAAAGACATCTGTGCAATGATCTTTTTTCAAATGGTAAGATGAATAAACAAGAGTGCCTGAAAGGCCCAAAGTCGTTCACCTGAGATAACAAGATATTATTGGGACAAATATTGTGACCAAAATTAATGAAGATCGGAAAATTAATGTGACCTCTCGAGTGTTAACAATGTTTTACTATAGCAATATAAGGAAAAATGCCCCACCCCCTGGCAGCCATGTTTTTCAACCAATTGTAATCATTTTCGAACTGATCCAAAATATCATTGAGACTTATATTCTGGTCAAATTTTATGAAGATTGGAATACAAACGTGGCATCCACAGAGTTAACAAGGCAAAGGTTGACGGCTCACGACAGGCCATAAAGCGATCACAAAAGCTCACCATGAGCACATTGTGTGATTACACCCAATGCGTTCATATTTTTCTCACAGGATTTGCCATTGACCTTTATAGTATGGACGGCTTTGTTATTATTTATTGCTATCATGTACCTGCAATATTGTGTGTATGTTTACAATACACAAAGCATATGACATAAATAGACTAATGGAGCTTATAATAATCTGATTACTATAGCCAGGTCAATTAAGGACTTAAAAACATTTTTGTTGTCCTGATTTCATGAAGACTTGAGATATTTATGCACATAGAGTTTCAATATATGGGATTATCCACAAATAAAAAGTATTTTTGATCTGTGTTGTTCAGGCTCTTTTTCCATGGCTGTCAAAGTGAAATTTCCATGTGAAAAGGATGTCAATTTTTTCATTCAACCATGTGTATAAAGAACGGTTCTGCATATAATTTGCCATTTTGATAAGAGATGACCAGGGTGACAGAGAAAAGGGATATGCATTTGAGATCTGGTCAGGACTCCATATAAAAGTGGTTATATTTAAAAATGTTTAATTACCACATGACCATGGACTCTAGATCTTGACTAAGGTTCTAAATTAATCAAGTATGGACATTTGAACTATATCTTTTTAAAACAATCAACAAATAATATTTGATGTACACATTTAATATACCAATGTGTACAAATGCTACTTAACGTATATATGACTGTATTAAATGTAGGAACTAGTTAAAATACCCATTACAAAAAAGAGATCAGGATATGAAATATTCATTGCCTGAAACAAAGACCCAGGAGCTATTTTTATATATCTTTAAACACACTGATTAAAGAAGTAAAACAGAGGTAAACATTGATACAACAGAGGTAAAATCATCTCCCCTTACAATATGACATAATTATGTACCATATCTTTTTATCTGGATCTGGATAGGAACACATCAGGATGTTTAGGTGTGCGCGCTGCGGGCGAGATATAGGAGTTACTTACATTTTGGATTTAATTTAATTCACTGAAATTCATCACTGAAGTTACAGTATGATCTCATTTGATATAGATGTACATGATTGTATCAAGCAAAATATATTCAATAATTATCAGTATTAATTCACTGTCATGATTTCAGTATCATTAAAATGATTTCAGTAAAGTCTATCATATGCATCAATTTTGTAAATATCAATATAAGTATACTACATGAAAACATTTTTGAAACAAGGGCTGTTTGTAAAACATGCATGCCCCCCATATGGGCTGTCAGTTGTAGTGATAGCCATTGTGTGAATACGTTTTTTTGGCACTGAGACAATGACCTTTGACCTAGTGACCTGAAAATCAATAGGGTCATCTGCGAGTCATGATCAATGTACCTATGAAGTTTCATTATCCTAGGCGTAAGCTTTCTTGTGTTATCATCTGGAAACCATTTTACTGTGTCAAGTCACCGTGACCTTGACCTTTGACCTAGTGACCTGAAAGTCAATAGGTGTCATCTGCGATTCATGATCAATGTATCTATGAAGTTTCATGATCATTGGCGTAAGCATTCTTATTATCCGGCAACCATTTTTTAAAGTTGAGTCGCTGTGACCTTGACCTTTGACTTAGTGACCTGAAAATCATTAGGTGTCATCTCCCAGTAATGATCAATGTACCTATGAAATTTCATGATCATAGGGATAAACTTTGTTGAGTTATCATTCGGAAACAATTTTTCTATTTCAGGTCACCGTGACCTTAACCTTTGACCTAGTGACCTGAAATTCAATAGGGATCATCTGCGAGTCATGATCAATGCATCTATGAAGTTTCGTGATCCTAGGCATAAGCGTTCTTGAGTTATCATCCGGAAACCATTAAACTATTTCGGGTAACCGTGACCTTGACCTTTGACCTAGTGACCTAAAAAGGGGTCATCTGCGTGTCATGATCAATGTATCTATGAAGTTTCATGATCCTAGACATAAGCGTTCTTGAGTTATCATCAGGAAACCATTTTACTATTTCGGGCCACCGTGACCTTGCTCTTTGACCTAGTGACCTCAAAATCGATATGATTCATCTGCAAGTCATGATCTATGTACCTAGGCATAAGCATTCTTGAGTTATCATCCGGAAACCATCTGGTGGACGGACATATAGACATATGAACCGACATGTGCAAAACAATATACCCTCTCTTCTTCGAATGGGGGGGGGCATAATTATACAGTGTATAAAAAGTGGCACTTAATTATCTCGCTAAACATGGGTCTAAATTACGTTTAAAAGCTATTTTCTGATTGGGTGAAACAGTCCGAAATCATCCAATAAATAAAGTCGAGATATTTATCTTGCGGAACATGCAATGCCATGCCGCATGCAAGCTATTTATAAAGTAAATATCGTAAATCAAAAAGTTTGCTATGTTTTTTTTTCGCGGTCATAGACAGTGTTCCTGGCTGAAAACGATGCAATATTACTTTTAAATCATTCATGCATTAGTTTTTAGCAAGAAAGAGGTAGAATATTAGTGTAAAACATTTTTTTAAACTTGTGTCTGCTACAATTTAACGAGTGGTTACGGAAATTACCGATTGCACAGATGTATCGACAGACATATTCAAAACGAAAGAATAGCTTGCATATTGCAAGTTTATCAGCCTTGAAATTACCTATTAATCAAATGAGAATCGAAATTATTAAAATATAAACCAGTAATGTTCATTAACACCAAAATCTTTGGGCACAACCATCATATTTTGGAAACGGTGACGTATTGTTTTTCGGAAACCGACGATCGGTAATTCCCATAACCATATGGAAAATTTCATCACTGACAAGTTTCGTTTCTAATGTTTTTCTCAAATATTCTACCACAAAATTATTGTACACCATTACTCAAATGAATGCCAAGTAATAATTCCTTGATTTTGGGGAGGGACACTGTCTATAAATGCTTATAAAAACGCATTAAGGCTAAACTTAAGTGTATAGAATATTGAAAAATAAATCATAATTCAAGTGTAGACAAGTGTTCGTTTTATCCGATATATTCATTCATCCACATTGCTAAGACACTCAATTATATTGGAAATTATTACGAATATCTGACAAAACTTGCATTATTATTTTTATCTTTAAACTTCCATTACATAAATGTTTTTTTGATAAGTGTCGTCAATTATTAATTGTATACAGATTTCTCTATAGTTTGAAAAACATTTAGGCAAATATTTCTCATGTAAGATAAAATGCAAATAGTTAATAAAATATTCCCTTTTAATCAGTATGTTGGTTGATCGGTCAATAACAATATCACTTTGAACATTGAATTATTTAAAAGTTATAACAAACATTAAATGTTCTCCGAACAAATGATTAATAACACATATAACAGATTGATAGAAAGATATGAACAAATCAAGGTTGCTAGGTTGCCCGCCTAGAATGGTCCTGTTAGTATGGAAGTACTTGATAAATAAATTTATTAGCCTGTCAGTTTTGTAAAGACATAAAATATTTTATGAATGTCTCAAAGTGTAGAATTATTTTGCATTTAGTAAAAGAAAGGCAACATATAACCCTTAAGTGGCTGACAAGAACTTGTGGCTGAATACAACTAAAAAGAGGCATTATGCTTCTTGAAAATAAAGTAAACATCATTATATATGAATTGTCTGATCAAAAGTGTTATTTTTAGTGAATAGGGGAATTTTTCAAGAATAAACAATATAATTATTAAATTTTTTGGCGAAGTGCTTCATTTTATTATCATAGTACCGTTTTTGGTCTAAAAATCCAGTAACATTTTTTTAATTTCATAACCCCTTGTTGCAAAACATAAATCATAAAAAATAGAATTTTCAGAGTAACCTATTAAAATGAAATAAAAAAAGGCTTAATTAGAACCTAGATATTATTTTTGCAATCATTTTTCATTAAGTACAAATATTTAAAAAAAAGTATTGTTTCATGCTACTCATTGTACCAGTTTTTTGTCAGAAAATTAATTACATTTTTTTTTAACCCCTTGTTGCCCAAAAATTCCTAAATTATAATTTTCAAAGATATCCTTTAAAACAAAAAGAAAATGCCTTCTTAAACCTTAAATAATATTCCTTCAAGCATTTTACATCAATTATTTATGTTTGAAAAAATCATTGGTTCATGCTAAATACTGTTTGATATAATGTAAATAATGTAACTAAACATCCAAGTAGTGAGTCCATCAAACTATTGCAACCGAAACACCTGGTGTGCCAAGGCACCAGCCGAAGTCAAATGCCTTCTGACTTAGTGCATTTTACTATTTATATTTGTATGCATTTGTATGTGTTTGAAAAAATGTATAATCTTAAATGACATCTTCTGACCATGCATGTCCTAGATTTCAAAATCCAGGCCCTGGTCTGACACATTGGTAACATTAAGGTCGCGGTGGTGTAGTGGATGAGGTGTCCGCCTAGCGATCGGGAGTTCGTGGGTTCGCTCCCTACTCGGGGAGCAATCTCATTATCTCCTCCAGACACCAAGTACTGGTTCTTCCCAGAAAACGGACTCGACAATGTCCACATCAGCCTATAATAGGCCTTCCTGTAATAGCCAGCAATTGACTGTAGGAAGTACGAAGTAGGAGAAGTAGAAGTTAACGTTAAACTGTTACCAGGCTTCTGAATTTAATTAGCCAGGTCACAGGAAAAGGGCAGTCTTATCAGTATCCAATTAAACTATTTGTCATTGTCAGAAAACCGCTCTTAAGCAAACAGCTTTCAAACAACTGCAGGCTGAACTGGATCTAAACTGGCCACAATCGCCTTAATGTCTCTTTTTCTGGGATACAGTTCATTTAAAGTGATATTATGGGCATCTAACTTTTTATAGGTGTCTCTCGCAACCGTTGTTTATTTTTGGTGTTTTCACTTCACATTCACTTATATGTTGATGCAGCATCAACATACTAAAACAATATCCCGGAGAGAGAAACATAATGCATTTGAATATCGACCGTACTTTCATTTGACAACTGATCATACATGTACGTTTTTAACCTAAATTTAGTTTTAGTGCAGATTCGTTCATACGACACAAAGACACAATTTTGTTTTACGGATCATTTCGGCTTACAGGACAGGGTGGGTCACGTAAGAATATCGAATATAAAATATATTTTTATAAACAACTGGTAGCAAAATGAGTTGCAGATAATTGATCAGTAACCATAATTAAACTAACTCTTTTGATCTGTTAATTCTTTTCAGCTCAATTCAACAGTGCAAAATGCCCATACTTTCACTTTAACTTTAAAGGGATCTTTTCAAGTTTTGGTAATTGACAAAAATTGAAAAAAGTTGTATCGGATTCGCAAATTTTCGTTTTAGTAATGTTATTTTTAGGAAACAGTATTACTCAACATTTACCATGGTCTAATATAGCCATTATATGCATCTTTTAACGATTAAAAAATTATAAAGCGTTGCAACGCGAAACGATTGAATAATTTGGAGAATGAAGTTGTTGTTGTTTAATTGTGTGAAACTACGAAGATTGCTTATATAAGGTATAAAAAACGTCAACCATTTAAACTTGGCAGAATAGTCGAGCAGGCTAATACGTTTTTAATCCAGGACTAAGGGGGTCACTGGTTCGAGCCCTGCTGCGGACTACTTTTTTTAAGAATTTTATTCTTAATTTTTAACTGGAGCTTTTAAGATCCAATGTTTACATTTATCAATATAAATCATTTAATAACCAACTTCAAAACATGTCAAAATCTGTGAAAAGGCCCCTTTAACATGATATCTACTCCTATAAATATGAGGTCGATATACATGAACTAAACGGTAAATTAAGTCTAATTATTTGGACTATAATGATATCAACTACTTAACTAGAAAGAATAAAGAATTCATACAAACCAGTAATTTGAGTAAAGAGTTTGTAATCAATGTTGTATTTCAGGACAGCTTGGTGATATGCAAATCCCATATGACTTGTTAATATCGGGTATCATAGCCATTCAATAAGTCGCAAAATGCTCGAACAAAATTAATAAAGCAAAAAGTGACAAATTGATAACTAAAATTACCAGTATCATCAGTATGCCAGTTTTGCCTTGTCAAGCTGTCGAGATCCAGAAAGTGCTTCATTCACATTGAATATATCCTTCGCATTCCATTTATTGTTGCATTACTAAATAGCGAAACAAGCCGATTTAAGCTGTAAGAAAGTTTTGACACGAGTGTTATCAAGTCTCTCATGGGCGAAGCCATTGTTGTAGAAAGTGAATCATTCACATCGAATATATCCTTCGAATTCTATCGATTGTTGTCATTAGCGGAGATTGAGTGAATAAATAATTCATATATCATAAATGACAGCTTCTAAATAGCGAAACAAGCCAATTTATGCAGTAAGAAAGTTTGGACACGAGACTCTCATGGGGGCGGCCATTGTTGAAAGTTGAAACACGAACGACAACTCTGCTAGGAGAATGTTATCAATGAAAATCAACGAGGTCGATGCATTTCGATTAGAAAAATGAATACTTATTCGAGAGTCAATCTAGGTAACGTTTAATATAAGTAGAGTTCACTCTATTTATAACTTAGTTTAAAAACTCCTCGAATCTCACTCAATGTATAGGATCAATTCAAAAAGATGTTATAAAACAATATTCGGTAGTAGTTTACATAAATCATGTTGCACGATTGTTTCAACTCCAGACCGACTGTGCGGTACACGTGACTTTGTTTACAGCTGATTACACACCCCCGATGTCTGACCAATGAGATCGCTCCGTAGATGGAGGTGTGACATACAATTGGTTAACGTGATCTGTTGGTTTTTGTTGAGAATCCGCTGCGAACGTAAGGTGAAATTTGTAGGTCCTGGTTATAAAATTAAATAAATCGTACAAACAAGTCACTGTTTATTAAAATGTCTTAGGTACTAAACATGTTTCGGCCGTAGCCTTCATCAGTAGTACATTAATATAAACAAATACAAAGGAAGTGACGTCAACGTCATACAATAACGTAACGTCGTTCGGCGGAAAAATATAGTACATAATATTACATAATACATAATACAAAGATGGATCAATGATGATACAACAGTTTATTAGAAATAATATAATTTATTGAAAAAAACATAGTAATAGACAAACATCAAATGTATATGTAAATTATGTTTATGTTCTATATGTCATACAGCAGTTTGTTATTTAGACCGTTAGGAATCATAGTTTTTAATTTGTGTATCCAACATGTTTCTTTACATAAACGGTCTAGATTGTTTTAAACAACATCAATAGGTACAAAGGAGAAATCTGATAAAGTGCAATCATTGTCAGTGGATCCAAAATGTGTAGCAACATGTGAAATTGGATTTATTGAACAATTTCTGATATCAAATCTATGGCTATTCATTCTGCGGGAAACATTCTGATTAGTTTGTCCAACGTATTGTTTATTACAATTTTTACATGTAATAAGATATATAACATTGCGCGAAGTACAATCAACATCATAGCGTAAATCATACGATAAACCAGTAACACTACTATTGAAACTTGAACATATGTTTATATTATTGCAATGTGTACATCTTGGTCGGTTACATTGACCCGATAAATGAATATCAGTACTGTTATAAGACACTGAACATCTTACAAGGCTGTTACGTATATTCTTAGGTCTTTTATAGGCCAAAATAGGTTAAAATGAATGTAAAGACTTAACACTTTCCTTGTTTGATAATCTGAACAAATCCCAGTATTTGTGTAAAAATTTAGCAATATTAGGAAGTGATGTGTTAAAACATACAGTAAATGGTATTATTGAATCAGTATTTCTCTGAGTAACACATAATGCACTTTCCTGTGTCATATTTTTCACTTGAGAAAATCCATTTTCAATAACATTTTTTGGATAATTTCTACTTTAAAAATACTTAAATAAACTAGATAAGGACTGATTGAATACATCATCATCAGAAATAACACGTTTGTAGCGCTTTGCCTGACTGTATGGAATACTCCGCTTACAGGACATGGGGTGAGATGACGTAAAATCTAAGTATAAATGCATATAAGTGAGTTTACAAAAAATATTTGTAACCACAGTGTCTAGTTCACTTTTTGATATAGAAACATCAAGGAAAGCTACACACTGTTGAGATATATGAGAGGAAAATTTTATGGTTGAATGGAAGTTATTTAATTATTAATAAAAGTGTTTAAATCTTCTAAAGAGCCATTCCATATCATACAAATGTCATCCAAAAATCTAAGCAAAATTTATGGTTTAATAGAGGTATTGTTAAGAAAATCTTCTTCAAATTTACCCATAAAAGGGAAGCATAAGACGGTGCCATAGGACTTCCCATAGCAGTACACATAGTTGGTAAATAAGTATCATTATTGAAATCAAAACAGTTATTTTCAAGAACAACTTGCAAAAGTTTGCCAACATCATCAACATTTACATGGTTATTTATATTTTCTTTTCTTAAAAAATATTTACAAGCATCTATTCCCTCACTGTGGGGAATGTTAGTGTATAAAGAAGATACATCTAAGGTTACAAAGTAGCAATCTTTTTTCAATTTAATATTTTTTATCTTGTTAATAAAGTCTGTTGTATCTTTAACGTACGATGGTAAATGCTGCATAGCTGGATTTAAAACATAGTCCAAGTATTTAGAAATATTTTCCGTGTTGGAACTGCATGCAGAAACGATGGGCCGACCAGGATATCCAAGTGGAAGACTGGCATCAAATGGCTTGTGTGTCTTTGGCAGAATGTAGAATTGGGGATTACGGATATTAGTTGGAAATAAGTCAAACTGCTTACTTATCCCGGGGTTGTTGTTCTCTATTTCTTCAAAACATTTTTGGATATTTTCATTCGCTGACTGGTGTTGGTTGTTGTTCACTTTTCTTGTAAAAATGCTCATTTTTAATTGACAAGTAACTTCTTCAATATATTTATTTTTATTCATTACTACAATAGTATTTGACTTGTCGGCTTTTTTTAATAACAATATAAGGATCATGTGCTAAATTTTTCAAGGCTTGTAGATGGTCTTTGGAGATATTTGGTCGAAACCGTTTCTTCTTATCATTATGTAGAATTTCATTTGTAATGGCTTCTATGCAAAAATCAAGATATATGTCTCTTCCACTAGGAGGTGTAAATGTAGATGTTGTTTTTTGTAGGTTCTGGTTATAGATTTTATATGAATGTTAAATAATAATAACGTGATATTTGGATATAACAGTGATTGAAACGGAGTAGTGTTATAGCGGTATGTCTGTAGGTATATAACTGATGCCTCAGTAACGAATAGCAATATTCTAGCCAGAATAAGAACATCATGTGTGCATTCTGCAAAATTGTTATTGCGTAGGTTATCTACCGACTAATACTATGCATTAAAACGCAAGATATAATATATGTCGAAGCAACTACACAAAAGCAATATCATTCAGACATCGAACAAATGGCAGTATTGTTATAATGGGCAGTATTTTAATTTTGAGATAATAATACAATGCATCTAAAGACAGTTGCTCCTTATCAGTTACTGTTCTAAACTTAAATCGTTTTGTTTTACAGCTTTACAGAAATAACGAATATTATCAACGCGTCATTATTTGTTGCAATCCTTTAATGGAATGAATCATCTTGGTTATCAACTTACTGTAACCTAATATTGGTTTGATAATACCGCCGTTTTTGTGGTTCTTGACTTCAAGCGAGACTGTTGCCTAATTTACCAAATTATTGAAGTGCGTTTGCTGAAATTTTCCTTTTTTTCAAACTGCCGTACAAATGCATGCGTTTAATTGACATCCTAATCCTCTAGGCACCAGTCATTCGCTTATTGCTGATGTATTTTCAGTTCAGTTTTTATGTATTAACGCATCTTTTTCGAATATACACGTTAACACCTAAAAACTGTACCGAACTCTCCTTCTATGAGGAGAAGTGACGTGCACTATGATTCTCATAACCATTCACTTTCTTAAATAAAAGTTAATGCCTTTTGATAATTTTGAATGACAGACTTAAGATGAACGCCATTTGTTTCTAAATTGATCTTGAAAATAAACTCTCTTTTCGTATTGAGTAAGATCTTAATTTGGCTCAATTATATAAGCATAATTGACACTCCCAAACAAGGATATCGGTAAAACTGGTATACGCAAAATGCACTTTGTAAAGCATATTACAGACAGCAAGACAACCTCAACAATACTTGTAACTATTGATTTTGTGTATTTGGTGATTTTTTAAGTTGTTCATCTATCAAGCAAATAAAATTTCTAATGTGTTAGACTAGACTGCAATGTGACCGTTTCCGCCATATACTGTGCATTTAACATTAGACAAGTATGTACAGAGAAGCAGCTAATTTATTATGCCCCCCTTCGAAGAAGAGGGTGTATATTGCTTTGCACATGTCGGTCTGTCGGTCCGCGGTCTGTCGGTCCGTCCACCAGGTGGTTTCCGGATGATAACTCAAGAACACTTATGCCTAGTATCATGAAACTTCATAGGTAGATAGATCATGACTCGAAGATAACCCGTTTTGATTTTGAGGTCACTAGGTCAAAGGTCAAGGTCACGGTGACCCGAAATAGTAAAATGGTTTCCGGATGATAACTCAAAAACGCATACGCCTAGGATCATGAAACTTCATATGTAGATTGATCATGACTTGCAGATACCCCCTATTGATTTTGACGTCACTAGGTCAACGGCCAAGGTCACGGTGACCCGAAATAGTAAAATGGTTTCCGGATGATAACTCAAGAATGCATACGCCTAGGATCATGAAACTTCATAGGTAGATTGATCATGACTCGCAAATGACCCCTATTGATTTTGAGGTCATTAGATCAAAGGTCAAGGTCACGGTGACCCGAAATAGTAAAATGGTTTCCGGATGATAAATCAATAACGCATATGCCAAGGATCAGGAAACTTCATAAGTGGATTGATCATGATTCGCAGATGACCCCTATTGATTTTGAGGTCATTAGATCAAAGGTCAAGGTCACGGCGACCCGAAATAGTTAAATGGTTTCAGGATGATAACTCAAGAACGCTTACGCCTAGGATCATGAAACTTCATAGGTATATTGATCATGACTCGCAGATGACCCATACACACTGCCGTCGTCTACGTCAACAAACTGGCGTTACCCGGTTACATTTATGTCTTATTGCGGCTAAGGGCTCGATGGTTTAATGTGGTGTTTGCCGGCGCTTGAGACGTTTTTGTTTCAGATGAAAATAGCTTAGTTAGTGATGTATATTCAAATAGGCAAATTAGACTCATGATAAAGTTGTGGTTTGTTTTCCTGTCAAGTTTTGTGTTGACGAAGTTAAACGATGAACCACTTTTGTTTCTTTTAGGGGCGGATCAATTTTGAATTTGAAAAGATGTTCGAAACAGGAGTGGACGAAATGTAATGGGACGACACAGTAAGCGAAGTTCTGATACATTCAGGTCATTTGACCATACATAAGTGATGCATAAAACACATAAGCCTTCATTTCCTTACGCACAACGTCGTTTTAATATTTGATACAGTGCTGTTTTAAACGAGTAATAGACAAAGGTGTCTGGTACTTTAGAAATAATTCGTGTACGTTATAGTTTGTTGTCGAATAACCCACGGCCGGGAGTTTAGATGCGTAGGGATTAAATCACGAGTGCGAAGCACGAGTGATTTGAAACCACGCATCTAAACTTCCGGCCGTGGGTTATTCGACAACAAACTATAACGTTCACGAATTATTTCGATTCTAACACGATTTTTACTAAAGATTTATAAAATGTATCTTATTTTTCTTGCATA
>NC_068370.1:35213585-35308585 GCF_020536995.1 Dreissena polymorpha
ATTTAAAAAATGATTACTCATTCGAGAGTCAATCTAGGTAACGTGTAATATGAGTAGAGTTCACTCCATTTATAACTAAGTTTAAAAACTCCTCGAATCTCACTCAATATAT
Source organism: Dreissena polymorpha (assembly GCF_020536995.1). Classification (NCBI taxonomy): domain Eukaryota; kingdom Metazoa; phylum Mollusca; class Bivalvia; order Myida; family Dreissenidae; genus Dreissena; species Dreissena polymorpha. The sequence continues at coordinate 35,213,698 of NC_068370.1, forward strand.
AGGATCAATTCAAAAAGATGTTATAAAACAATATTCGGTAGTAGTTCACGTAAATCACGTTGCACGATTTTTCAACTCCAGGCCGACTGTGCGGTACACGTGACTTTGTTTACAGCTGATTACACACCCCCGATGTCTGACCAATGAGATCGCTCCGTAGAAAGAGGTGTGACATACAACTGTTGGTTTTCATTACTTGTTGAGAATCCGCTGCGAACGGTAGGTAAAATTTGTAGGTTCGGTTATAGATTTTATATGAATGTTAAATAATAAAAACGTGATATTTGGATATAACAGTGATTGAAACGAAGTAAGTTTTGTAGCTTTAAGTGTTATAGTGGTATGTTTATGTAACTGATGCCTCAGTAACGAAACATATTCATAAAGAATATGATGTGTGCATTCTGCAAAATTGTTATTGCGTAGGTTATCTATCGACTTATACTATGCATTGAAACGCAAGATATAATATATGTCGAAGCAACTACACAAAAGCAATATCATTCGGGCATCGAACAAATGGCAGTATTGTTATAATGGGCAGTATTTTAATTTTGAGATAATAATACAATGCATCTTAAGACAGTTGCTCCTCATCACTAACTGTTCTAAACTTAAATCGTTTTGTTTTACAGCTTTACTGAAATAACGAATATTATCAACGCCTCGTTATTTGTTGCAATCCTTTAATGAAATGAATCATCTTGGTTATCAACTTACTGTAACCTAATATTGGTTTGATAATTCCGCCGTTTTTGTGGTTCTTGACTTCAAGCGAGACTGTTGCCTAATTTACCAAATTATTGAAGTATGTTTGCTGAAATTTTCCTTTTTTTCAAACTGCCGTACAAATGCATGCGTTTAATTGACATCCTAATCCTCTAGGCACCAGTCGTTCTCTTATTGCTGATGTATTTTCAGTTCAGTTTTTATGTATTAACGCATCTTTTTCGAATATACACGTTAACACATAAAAACTGTACCGAACTTTCCTTCTATGAGGAGAAGTGACGTGCACTATGATTCTCATAAGCATTCACTTTCTTAAATAAAAGTTAATGCCTTTTGATTTTTTTGAATGACAGACTTAATATGAACGCCATTTGTTCCTAAATTGATTTTGAAAATAAACTCTCATTTTCTTATTGAGTAAGATCTAAATTTGGCTCAATTATATAAGCATAATAGACACTCCTAAACAAGGATATCGTTAAACGCAAAATGCACTTTGTAAAGCATATTACAGACAGCAAGACAACCTCAACAATACTTGTAACTATTGATTTGTGTATTTGGTGATTTTTTAAGTTGTTCATCTATCAAGCAAATAAATTGTCTAAATAGTTAGACTAGACTGCAATGTGACCGTTTCCTTCATATACTGTACATTTGACATACGGCAAGAATGTACAGAGAAGCAGCTAGTTTATTTTAAGCATGTTTCAACTGCAAGTAAGTAAGAGCATTATGAGCAGCATTAGAAGCACCACAACAATAACGCAATTACTAGTTCTACTACCACTACTACAACTACTACTGACGATTACGACTACTACTACTACCACTTCTACTGCTGCTACTACTACTACTACTACTACTACTACTACTACTACTACTACTACTACTACTACTACTACTACTTCTACTACTACTACTACTACTACTTCTGCTGCTGCTGCTGCTGCTGCTGCTGCTACTACTACAACTACTACTACTACTACTACTACTACTACTACTACTACTACTACTACTACTACTACTACTACTACAACTACTACTACTACTACTAATACTACTAATACTACTAATACTAATACTAATACTACTACCAATTCTACTGCTACTACTACTACTATAACTACTACTACTACTACTACTACTACTACTACTACTACTACTACTACTTCTACTACTACTACTACAACAACTACTACTACTACTACTATTTACGCTGATGCTGCTGCTACCACCAACACAATCATCACTACTACTTCTAGCACATATAACATGATATAATACTACGAACACAATACAGTTATGTGAGCCGTTATGTCTCGATATGTAGAATAGAGATTGTAACACCCATGAACCGTTTTCCATTTCAGATAGGGTTTATTTGCCCGCCCTACAGCCACACTTACAGCCACAATGTTGCATCACGTTCTTACCGGGGAATTGACCTTCACCTCTTTGACCCCGCCCGACCTCAGTCAGTGCTCTAAAAGGTACAACCTTGACCTGTTGTGATATTGAAATTGAGATCATGTGTCATTATATCGTTCCATACTGATATGAGGTAAATAAAACTGGTTTCAGGTATGGGACACATGTACTTGCCACATTTTATGACTTTTTTTTTCAGAATATTTATAAAGCGTGTAATATTATGGGGCGTGTAATCGGAAAACCGGCCATAACGCACGTTCGTTAAATGTTGTAATCTTATAGCACGACCAGTCCGCATGGACTGATAAGTGACGACATTTATGCCCGTGTTAATGACTTCGTTGTTTGAAAAAAACTTCTATGAAAGACACAAAAAAATATCATAAAACTGCAAATTTACATCGTGTGCTCTCCGGGTACGCCCTTTTTATGTACGTGTGCAGGACGCACTGTCTATTCTTATACGCATGTGATCAGTATAATATTTCGCTTGTTAATTCCTCTTCTAATTGGTTTTGCAGCGACCTATTGGCGTACTTCGAGAACAGCTATAGTCTGAACGAGAGTCTATTTACTGCCCTAAAAGGTATGAAGATTACCTGAGTCCATAATTGGGCCGTGCTCGGTTTAATATATGTGCGTTAAGTTTTGTCCCAGTTTAGCCTGTGCAGTCCGCACAGGCTTATAAGGGACGACACAGTCCGCTTTAAGTATGTTTTTCGTTTAAAGAGAGTATCATCTTAGCAAAAATCCAGTTTAAGCGGAAAGTGTCTTCCCTGATTAGCCTGTGCGTACTGCACAGGCTAATATGAGACGACACTTTCCGCATCAATATATTAAACTCCCTTTTCACAGAGCACGGCCTTAATGTTAATAACAATCAGTTACATGAGGTCATACATTTGTGACAATCAGGGATCAGGATCCATAAATTTATTCCAGAAATCGTATGAATGTTTTAGTATAGACGACGCAGTTTTATTTATATATTTTTTCTCTTTGCCTCCCCACCCCCTTCTTTCTCTTAAAAGGGTATATAAAATTATTAACGATTTTTATCAACTGTTGTAAAAAGGTATTTTACATGGATACGCACACTTAAAAGCTTAGTTTTCTTAACATTCCAGAATTAATGATTGAAATTAAATTAGCGGATCCGGAACGCCAGTGTGTTATTTTCGGACTTTACATGTTCGAGAGTGGTGCATATATCTGCTTATTGGATTGCGTATTGATTTGCGTATTTGAACGTTGCTTGGACGTTTTACTGTTCTAGATGAGAGCGTGTTCTACAAGTGTCCGGACCGTCTCCGCCTGCCGCTCATCTTCTACTACGGCCACACTGCCGTCGTCTACGTCAACAAACTGGCGCTGGCCGGCCTGCTTAAGGTACCCGGTTACATTCATGTCTTATTGAGGCTAAGGGCTCGATGGTTTAATCGTGGTGTTTGCCGGCGCTTGAGACGTTTTTGTTTCATATGAAAATAGCTTAGTTAGTGATGTATATTCAAATAGGCAACTTAGACTCATGATAAAGTTGTGGTTTGTTTTCCTGTCAAGTTTTGTGTTGACGAAGTTAAACGATGAACCACTTTTGTTTCTTTTAGGAGCGGATCAATTTTGAATTTGAAAAGATGTTCGAAACAGGAGTGGACGAAATGTCATGGGACGACACAGTAAGCGAAGTTCTGATACATTCAGGTCATTTTACTATACATAAGTGATGCATAAAACACATAAGCCTTCATTTCCTTACGCACAACGTCGTTTTAATATTGGATAATGTGCTGTTTTAAACGAGTAATGGACAAAGGTGTCTGGTACTAAAGAATACACGCTGATGAATTTCTTGTATTTGCAAGTTATTTACTTCAGTGCCGTGAATAACTTTTATGTACACTACACAAAACTAAAAACATAACTTTGGATCAAAGTATTTAAATTTTAAGCCTTAACACGAATTCACTTTTTCTACCGAACAAACAACTCACATCCGGAGTTACCTATTGTTCCGCACGCATGCGTGTTGCAGGAGAATTACAGGATGGGCGGCTCCTATAAGTGGCCGCGTGCCGGGGAGGTCGTCGAGTACCGCCGGAAGGTGCGCGAGGTTATCCGCGATATTATACGTGACACGCCTCTCGATCTGCCTATCAACATGAAAAGCCCCTGGGTAAGAAATTGGTATGCCTCAGTCAAGAAAATATCATCAAACAATTCGTTTAACAATGCCCTATTAATATCTTAATTTTAAAAGGGCCTTTTAACAAATTTTGGCATGCATTGAAGTTTGTAATTAAAATGCTTTATATTGATAAATGTAAGCACCGGATCTAAAAAGCTCCAGTAAAAAAAAACAATAATAAAATTAAAGAAAGATAAAAAGTAACCCTCAACTGGGTTCGAACCATTGAACCCTAGAGTAAAAGTCTGTCGCTTAGACCGCTCGGCCATCCGTGCTCATACCATGAATGAGGTATTTTATGCTTAATATAAGCAATCCTCGTAGTATCCCAAAACATAACGACAACAACAGAACTGTCCAAATTATTCAATCGTTTCGCGTTGCAACGCTTTATAATTTTCAGGTTTTTAAATCGTCAAAAGATGCATATAATTGATATGTTTTAGCATAGTAAATGTTCAGTTATACTGTTTCCTCAAAAATATCATAACTGCAACGAAATTGCGAACAAAAGGTCGCTGTGGTGTAATGGATATGGTGTCAGTCTAGCGACCGGGAGGTCACGGGTTCGATCCCCGCCGTGGGAGCGTTCCTTTGATCTCCCCAAAAGACACCAAGTACTGGTTCTAGGCCCAGGAAACGGACTCGAGAGCGTTTATATAAGCCAAGGGCTTTCGATGCAATCGAGCTAAAAGGTTTAAACTAAAATTTGCGAATCTGAAGCATTTTTTGTTAGAATTTTGTCAATTTACCAAAACGTGGAAAGGCTCATCGAATGCTAGCAAAAATGTTTTTTCCAATCTACATTAATATAAAATATTGGGGTTTAAACAGATTGCTTATATTCTGGTTGTATTTTTTTCACCTGCTTATATTCTGGTAGTATTTTATTTTACCTGTTCTAACATATAGTGGGCTCTTTTGATGGGGTTTGAGCATGAAAGAATCCATCTGGAAACTTCTTCCGTTCTAATTCGTCAATTACCGATTGGGTTAGTCAACAGACCTGACGGCTGGAACTATGCGCCAAAGCAAACGGGTAAAATTTACTGACAACTCACTTACTGATATTATTTATTTGGGATTTAGTCCAGAATACCAAATTCTACATTAAAAACAACACTTTTATCACCAATACAATAGGAAGTAATAAATAATCATCCGCGATTTCTCAAGAAGCTCTAGTTATTGTTATCTACTTTTCCAATTGTTTCAACTCAATTAAAACTTATATAAGCAGTGTCGTACGAAAAGGGGTATTTCATAACCTGAGAGCAGTGAAGTCCACGACAAGCATGCACATTATCGCAATGCGGCCAGGAGCTTCCCTGTCATCTAATGAGGCCAAGTAACCTTGCGCGACTTTATAGGTCACAGGAACGCTCCTGACCAGATTGCGCACATGCACAGCCTGGTCTGCAGCGACTTTGGTCGCACGTAGCATAAGCCCTAGTTTCGCTTGACGCGGCTCATATAATCTTTCAATCATGGCAACCTTATGGAACAGAAGCCAGCTATTAAACCTCTGTACTGCTTACCGTTAAAACCATCAGACTTGTTAACACTATATTGCATAAGTCACAGCAAATGTCTAATTATGCGAACTTGTGTGAACAACTTCACTTTTATTCCTAACTCAACATTCTAGAAAGCTTACCACAGACAAACAAGATGTTGCGTGTCAACGGACAGGAAGTGACGTTCGGGAAGCCCACAGATTTTCCATCATATGGTTGGGACAATGAATATGGTCACGTGACTTGCTAGTGAGTTTGTTGAGTGCTCTGCTTTAAATCTTTTTTTTTATTGCTACGCCGCAATCTGCAGTAATAGCCCGTTGATAGTTATACAACAGAAACTTAAAGGCTCTGGTACAAATCCAAATATTGTGCATTTGTTTTGTTACGGTGGGATTTTATGACGCAATGCCAATTTGATTGTTTTGTTACGTAATGACATTTACGTAAAACGAAATGTTACTATTTGGGACACGGTGATACACTTAACTTTTACATAAGACCAGCAACAAAAGGATCACGTTTTGGTAAACGTGCTTTAAATGACCAATCGTTTAGGCACGTGCAGAATTAATTTTTTTGCACTGTATATAAGATTCCTCTGGCTTGCCTTGCTGCAACGCAATGTCGCAGTTAATTGCAGCAATGCCACTGTTAATCTACTATTTTTACGCTTAAACCTTGTTAAGGCGCTAAAGCTATGTTATGGTCGTCCTTACCCTTGACTGAATAACTGCAAGTATACCTCTGTAAAAATACAGTAATTTTGTGAGACTATTTTAAATCTGGAGTGTACACGCCATTTATATGGATCGCTTATGAAACTCGTTGCGTCCCTAGTTGTAATTAGCAAACTCCCAGCTGTTGACACTCCGGGTCGTTTGGATCTGTTCTAATGTACATATTAAGTTATTAACCCATTTATGCCTAGCGTCTAGAAAAAAGCCTTGGCAAATAGCGTAGACCCAGATGAGACGCCGCATGATGCGGCGTCTCATCAGGGTCTGTGCTGTTTGCTTACAGAAATTTCTGTAAGAAATATTCAAATTATAGAAATAAATATACTAGACATCCCTAATTTTGGAAATAAATTGATCCAATTTAGAAGGATGGGAGAGTCCACTCAGCATTAATGGGTTAAAGCTCAAAACATTTATGAACAACTACATGTAGTTGTGTCCCTTAGTACGTTACATAAGACGATCCATTGTTCGAAAAACTTAGATGTCATTATTGAATGTTTTAGCTTGAAGTTAATACAAAATACATCACGTAACCGCAACCAAAGGTGAGTGTATTTCAAATATGTGTCCATTTGTTAACCTCTTTCCTTAACTTCGCATTCACCAGCGTGCCAGCGTTCGAGGCCTCAAAGTTCCTGGTGACTAATGGCGACTTCCTGGACTTCATACGGGCTGGCGGTTACAACCGCCCGGAGCTCTGGACGGACGAGGGTTGGCACTGGAGGAGCTTCCGGGAGTCTAAACATCCTATGTTCTGGGTGTGCAACAGTGGTGAGTGGGGGAATGCATGCTGTTAGGACAAGAACGCGCGAGATATTAACCCATTTATGCCTAGTGGACTCTCCCATCCTTCTAAATTGGATCAATTTATTTCCAAACTGAGGGATGTCTAGTAAATTTATTTCTATAATATTTCTTACACAAATTCCTTAACGCAAACAGCTTAGACCCTGATGAGACGCGTCTCATCTGGGTCTACGCTGTTTGCCAAGGGCTTTTTTCTTGACGCTAGGCATAAATGGGTTAATGTTGAAAGTTTGTAAAGTGTGCATTTACAAATACCAGTAAGTGCATTTTCATGATTGAAGCAGTGTTTATTTTCTATTCGTACTCAGTATTTTTATAACCGTGTTTTTCGATGATTCTTGCATTTTAGTGAATGGGATTTTCTTAGAAGTTGCATGCAATATATTTATTCCGATTTCAAAAGAAGACATATTTATCTTAAATCAAAACTTGGCCTTAAAAAACAACTAAACTAAAAATTGCATAAAAATACGGTAACAATTGTCCATTACATAATTGGACTCCATGGACATAGGATTAAATGTACACTTACTTGTAATGCTGTGTTCTTGATGTAGGCTGTAAAAGTGGCTGTGGGACGGATCTGGCTGCATACAGCCACTGTAGCCTCCCAGAGGGCGGCGTGGGCGAGACAGCGACAGACACCAATTACAAGTGAGCGACCCATAGCTATAGTATACATTAAGTGTCATTCTTACGTACAAGAAGGAAAATACAATAGAAATTAATCTATACACACATAAGATCAAGACAAACAACAACGACAACAAACAAAAAATCGAACCACGCATATGTATTTATGATACATTAACCCATTTATGCCTAGCGTCTAGAATAAAGGCCTTGGCAAACAGCGTAGACCCAGATGAGACGCCGCATGATGCGGTGTCTCATCAGGGTCTGCGCTGTTTGCTTAAAGGAATTTCTGTAAGAAATATTCTAAATATAGAAATAAATATACTAGACATCCCTAATTTTGGAAATAAATTGATCCAATTTGGAAGGATGGGAGAGTCCACTAGGCATAAATGGGTTACTACACGAAGGAAGAAGCAAATTATAAAACATAACCCACTTGTATACCCACGAAGTCGCGTGCGTAGCCATTTAACAATCAACGAGAATTGTTATATGATATGAGTTAATGTCGTTTTTGCTACGCAGATACCGCGCGATGTGGGACAATTTAGACATGCCGTGGTCCTGGCCTGCGGAAGTGAACTACCACGAGGCCCGGGCCTACTGCCAGTGGAAAGGGCCTGAGTACAGACTGCTTCTCGAGGCCGAACACAACGTAATTAGAGGCGCGCAGGTAGGCATTATATTGACCACTCAATCTTGCGGATTTGTACTGGAGAATACATTAGACATGCTGTCAATTATTTTAAATATTTCGAGCTCTCGGACTGTCTTGAAGAAGATTTTCTAGTACAGTAATATGTATATTTGCCAAAGTGTTTGAACTCTTTACTCTATACAATGTCTCATTTTATTTTATTGTTATACATATGAATTGTGAATTGTCAGTTGTCAGTCATTCTAACTTAGCCCGACTTAAAGGTTTAAATAAATAAACATGTCAAGAAATGTTCTTTCTTTCATTTTCTAGCATAACTTTTTAATGTGGCATTACATTAATATTGCTAAAGGAGAACCCACAAGCCGGAACTAAGACTGACCATGTCTTCACAGCTGGTTCTCAGCCATACAACTACAACATGAAGTTCGGCTCATCCACAGTGAGTGAAGTACCTGAATTATGTTTTATTTATTCTATTTTCTTAAAAATAAACATTATTGAATCCTGATCTTAATTCTGATTTGCGTATATGAACAAGCTTTACAACTGCATATGTGTTTGAAAGAGCATGAATTGTATTTCATGTTCCAATTGTGACCATGTTTATATTCTTTTGTTGTTAAACCTTTCTTTTAACTATCAGTAATACATTGCCTCAAGACGAGTAAAATCGTATTGTGTAACAAAATCAATAATAGTCCTTTATATGTTTTTTCTTGTATTTAATTTTTTTGTGCGTGACGTAATAATTGTATATGTATAACTTTCGTAGCCCGTGGACTTGTTCCCGGCTAACGAGCTTGGGTTTCACGACGTGTTTGGCAACGTCTGGCAGTGGACCGAGGACCATTTTAACGGTCTTTGCAATGATACGCACTGGCTATACGATGACTTTTCCACACCATGCTACGACGGCAGACACAACATAATTCTGGTAAGATAATGTCGTATGTGAGTATTGATTATATATAATATCGAAATTATCAAGACACTTACGGTGAGACAACCTGACACTGTTATCAACTATCAGCGGCCTTTGTTTAGGTCAACATTTACAATGAACAATCGAAAGGATATTTCCATTGGGAGTGGTATATGGTTCTTTCCAAAAGACAAACAGTTCCTGTAATAAGTATTACCATGATACTGATACATAAGTTGGAAGATGTATAGCGTGAGGGTTTGGGAATAATACAAGTGGAACAAAACAGTTTGAATTGAAAATAAATGGGGCGGGGGAGGAATCATTTGTCTCGGTGGAAATGGTATGCAATTACAATTTTACATAAACTGAAATTTATTATGTATAACATCAGACATCTGCAAGTTTTATTATGTGTTTAGGGCGGATCGTGGATCAGCACCGGCGACGAAGCCTCTAGGTTTGCGCGCTTCGCGTTCAGGCGTCATTTCCTGCAGCATGCCGGCTTCCGGTTGGCGCGCACAGCGGAGGCCGCGGGACAGATTCAGTTGCCTACAAGAATCGTGGACACGCCCGTGTACGTGCTCGGCGTCGGGGGTATGGACAGGCTTTTTTTAATAGTCTGGTATAAATTATATCAGAAGTTAATTGTATAAAACACTTTTTCAAGGATCACTTGTATGAAAGAACATAAGTATATTTATAAATAAAATCATATTGAATATTAAGCTGATCATTTATAAATAAGATTCCATGAATTCATGTAATGGTCAAAACAATTGCGTCTTTTACGTAAAACCAAGTGCATGTGCATTTTCTCAAAAGCATTTCATTAAAGTGCGGAGTTATTTTTGTATTCACAGAAAAACCGCTTTGTCTCCCACAAGACAAGCTACTGCGGACACTAGTACCGTCGACAAACATTCACTACCATTTTGAGTCGGCAAATGCGGTAAAAGGGATTCTCGAACTGGAGTTTGGATATCGAAAATCATTTCCGGTGCAGGTAGCTGACCTCTGTCGAGATCTTGTAAAGAACAACGGCATCGCCCCAAGGTCCGGTCTGTGGATTGGCGCGGGTTCGGGCCGGGGGCCTCTCATAATGAGCAAGTCATTCAATCAGGTGCGTGCGCAGATATTTTTTAAGTAGAACATATATCGTTTGAATGTACTGCAATCAAACGGGTACTCTTGAATAATACCGGGTAGTAGTATCATTATTCATATCATTCGGAACATGAAGCAAACTTAGATGTAACTGTGTAAAAAGATTTTGTTTAGTAAAGGTTTATTTAAACCAACAACGACCATTACCACCACCACTACCACCACCACCGCCACGATCACCACCGCCACATCCACCACCGCCACTTCCATCACCGCCACATTCACCACCACCACCAACAGCACCGCAACCACCAACACCACAACCACGACCAAAACCACCACCACCACCACGTCCGCCACCACCAACGCCACGAACACCACCAACGCCACCACGTCCGACACCACAAGCGCCACGGCCACCACCACCACCGCCAACCCAGGTACTAATACTACTCGATATGCCTTAAAAGTTTTCTTAAATTTCGATCAGGTACTTGCGTGTGACGTTGTTGCTCGCTTCTTGGAGACCGCCATGTACATCCAGAAAGGAAATGACGTCACGGTGATTAGCGAGGACGGCAAAGTGACGACAGCAGCCCTTGACAAGGGAGTGAAGCCTGACAAAGTTTTGTTTAAACAGGTACGCGGCCCAAGTTGGACGTAGTAGGTACAATCAACAACAAACCTGTATGCCAATTTACAAAGCTGTGTAGAACAAACGTTAATTTATTACATTCAGAAAATTTTCATGTGTTTGGGTGATAAATAAAATGTACACTTAACGCTAACATATATCAATGCATTGATTACATCTGATTGCTGATATTTATAGATTTGGTCCGTTTAAAAAAAAAACATTATATGGGTCTCTCCAGTTCACGTGGTTGCCAAATGAAATCGGAGTGGAGTTTGACCTTACAGTACTGACCTTCCTTGAAAGGACACAGCAACCAAAGGGTATGACAAGCTGCATTTATATTTATTCATAATTATTTTTTAGAGGAGGTAAAATTTAAGTTTATTCTAATCGAATATCAAAAGTCTTGTACGGAAATGAAAGTTAATGGTGGTATGTGACCCCATTTGCTGGCGAAAGAACGAACAACTCCCGATGTTTACAGTGTTTAAGACGTCGCATAAATGAATAATCAAAGTGTATTTGAAACGCACACACAGAACTAAGCTTGAGTCGAGTCTTTTAACGACATATGCATTCACTAGACGTTTAAACCAATTAAAAGTTATGTGTAGCATTACATTTCACTAAACCCAAATCCACTGAATCTTTTTAGGGACAAGTGAATACATACAGAATAGTCAATTCTAGAACACTGTCACTAAGCATTGTTCGATTGTTTCACAGCCTGGCTGCTGCGCCTCGCGGAAGTGACGCAGAAAGGCGGCCTAGTAGTCGTGGCCTCTAAGAGCGGGCGCTGGAACGCCGAGACGCTAGGGATGACGCTGATCCAGAAAGGGTAACTTGCGTTACTGTTATATTTACAGCGACGTCATGAGATTTGTATTACGGCCGAGCTATGTTTTATATTGCTGCTTTTACAATGGTAGTACTGGGATACACGCTTTTCTGAGTTGAGATCCATTTAAAATGGAAAGGAAATATTTAAAAAAAACTCAAATCATAATATAACACCAACACAACTTTGAACATTTCTTAAGTTGTTAGAACATTTCTAAAGTTGATATTAAATATCCAGCGTTCTGATTGATATATTTTTTCATTTAAACCTTAGGATTTTGACGGTATCGATTCAATTTGTGATACCGTGTTTAGTTAGTTTCAGTCGAGTTTATAGTGCATTGGGTCTCTGATGTTATCTTTGATTGCATGCTTACATGTAAATAAAATCATCTATCTTCGGTGTAACACCTGTTTAAGATAAACATACTGTTTTGTAACAACAACTTGGTAATCAATGGAAAAAAATGGAAGTGATGTCTTGTAACAATATCCCGAAATATGCACCTATTCACTTTCAGTTTATCATGCATCGAAACCGCACAAGTTCCATTTGAGGAGGGCTCCAAAACCGAGCTAGCCACCGTCACTGTCTGGAAACACGGCCAGGAGTGAAGTGCACAAGCGAAGGGTGGACTGGAATTCACGTTATGACATAGATAAAAGTTTACGTACGCTATGTGTTAAATTATGTCATTGTTTTTATTCAATAGATATCACAAAATAGCATAATTTATTACATGTTTACTTATTGCGTGTGAAGGTTGTATGTTTGCGAAAACGACGTTTTATCGGACATTGTGCAAACATATGCTATCCATTTATTGCGAATGTGTTTGCATTCAATGCATATCACAAAATAAAACCATTAAATGCATTTATACTTCTTACGTATGGATGACGACAGCGTTTTTGTGTATTTTCTGTGCAACAGAAATATCAGACTATATCTATCAGCTAAAAATGGTATTCTACTGTACGTATGTGTTACACACAAGATTTATCTTACACTGTATTTTCATATCAGACATATCTAATTGCTGATCATCGTGTTTTGCAATAATTTCATGATTGCATATTTTTATGCTTAGTCATTGTGCGAATATCTGTTAATTATCAAATTGAATCGTATATAAATTTTATTATAAAATTGACATTTATTTTATTTTGCAATGTTTGCTCGGATTAGAGTATTGTATATTGATCTTTTTTTTACGTGCTTATTTTGACATTGATTTGCAAGTTTGCTGTATTGTTGGTTTATTGCGTTTTTCGTGTTAAACATTGTATAGAAAAACATGTCTATTAGTTGTTATTTCAAAGTGATGTTGATCTTAAATAAATATATTTAAATGACCAATTGCGTTGCCAATTTATAAAAAAGATTAAATTTTCGCGCACAAAAAGGCTCTTTATATTGACAACACACTACGTTGTGAACATTTGTGACCACATGTATTAGCCCGAATGAGCACATTCAATTTGAACATGTTTATCAGACGTCATCGAATCCGGCATAACATGGAGAATCTTTTCTCGGACTTCTGACGTCACGTAGTGTTCTTTAATTATTTTTATAATTTTTATAATAGCACTGTAACAATCATAATATTTATTATAAGCCCTCACACATGGCATGTTTTTACTTTAACTACAGACACTAATATCATAAAGTTACTGTTGTCACGTGAAAGGTAGGTGGAGGGAATAACTGAAATAGATAAAGTAGTGGCTAGTTTTACTGTATATACAAAAAGGTAAACATGCGTAAATTTATTTGTATCGAAAAGTGATGCTACGTACTTTGTTTATGCAACAGTATGTATATGTTTGTTAAAGTAAACTGGTATACAACTGGTAGTCCCTGAAAACAAGCAAAAACCACCAAATATAAAGGTGCACACACCTAGTTTTTATTTCATCTAAAGATACGCACATTTCAGTTATTGTTTCATCTTTATAAAATATTGGCATTGATGCAGTTTTCAGTTATTTTATTTAGAAAGCTTAACATGAAAAGCAACGTGAAAACGGAGAAAAGAAGGAGAAAAAAAAAACATTGTAATATAATTATGGTCAATTAAATGTTAACAGCTGCATGAATCTAATTAAATAAGAGATTAAAAAGATGCCCCTTGCGGGTTTTTTGCTCTTTCTATTAAAATTTTTATTTCGAGTTACTCATGCGCTTTATATTTTTAATAAGATTTCGAGTTACTCATGGTGAATGAAAATTAAAATTTCGATTTATGAATCAATAAAACAAGATTGTGATTGAACTTGAAGAAGCCCATACACCAAGCTCGTTCTTAGACAGTTCGACCACGTTCTGAAGAAAATGCAGAATGGAATGTGAACTTGCTTGAACGAGTAGTTTTGGTCCGACAAAAATTTACAATATGATTGAATGACGTTCATGCACAGTTCGCGCCACGTGCAGCTCGTTCCTATCCCGTCCTATCCCGTTGCCAGTCCGTCTTTATCGTGTTCAAATCGGGTCAATTTTTCAATTGTCCCCGTTGGTATACCGTTTCCAGTCAGACGGAGTCCGTCCTCAGCCAGTTCGATCACGTTCGTACGCAGTTCTTCGTTATTCGTTGTGCAGTGGTAAATCGTTCAAAGGCAGTTCTCACTCCGTTCTACTACGTTCTTAGTACGTTTAGGACGTAGTTACAGTCACGCTCTGCACGGCGATTATAAAAAACGACTACGTTCCTGCCAGTTCTCATTTATGTTTCACGCTTTGATCCGACCAGACGTACATTTGTAATGCCTCCAAGAAATAATTCCGCATAATATTGCTGCTCTGCTTCTAACATTTCACGAAGCCAACATTAAAAAAATTAACAGCTCCAAGATTGTCCATGTTTCAACTCAATATCACAAATGATGAATTTTGAGACAACGACCTCACTTTATATGTACATTGTCAGAATGTATTGTATTTACGGTTTTAACGTTGTAACAACTGCATTTGAACGAGTACAACGTACTTGGAACCTACTGCGAACTCATTAAAACGAGTACAACGTACTAAGAACTTACTGAGAACTTATAGAACGTGTTGCAAACGTTGTAAGAACTTATCTTTAAGTTTCATTTTTTTATTACATAAACAAGATCGTATTTGAGACGTAGTGCGGACGGGGTCGGACTGTCTGAGAACGGATTGGACGGACTAGAAACGGACTCGATCGGTGTGGCATCGTACAGGTAATTTCGGTCCGATCGCACTTCGTTCTGGCACGTTCCTACCCCGACCTTAGTACGACCTATCCGTTCTTAGTACGTCCATTCCGTTTCCAGTACGTTGTTACTACGTTATTTTGTAGAACGGGATGATCAGAAGAAAATTTTGAGTAGGCTCAAAGTTCTGAAACACCTCTCCCGTTCAACCCCGTTTCAGGCCGTCCGCAAAGTTCGCAGACAGTTCGTTACACGTTGCTACTACGATCACTCCGTTCTCACACAGTTCGAGCCCGTTTAATCACATTTTATAGAACGTACTTCGAACGAAGTCGGTTTACATGGTGTACGAACTGGTCCAAAACTATTCTAAACTGTCCGGGACGGTTTATAAACCGTCCGGGACGGTTTGTAAACTGTACCGGGCGATTTATTTTGTGGATTACAAACCGTCCGGGACAGTTTAGGAAACCGTCCCGGACGGTTTACAGGCATAAATTATAGTACGGCATAGGTTCTGAAGAGGATTCAATCAACCAATCAGAACACTCGTAACACTTCGCATTTGTGTGCCATTTCGAAAGTGAGAATTTCCTTTTTAGTCACGTTTACTCGAGTGATTGTTTGATAATTTATCATTTTTGTTTAATTCCATTACAAGAACTTTCGAGGCAAATAGGTCCCTTTAGATGATTAACTCTTCACTGACAAGATTAATGCCAGAAATGTAAACAGAATGACCTCATCATATTCCGAGTTTACACCGTTACTCGACAGTTTCAGGGCAGCGATGGATATGATTGAAGAAATGAAAAGGTATTTTCCACCATCCCAAACATTTCAATAAATTAACAAAATTATTTAAAGAGGCCTTTTCACAGATTTTGGCATGTTTTGAAGTTTGTCATTAAATGCTTTATAATGATAAATGTAAATATTGCATCTAAAAAGCTCCAGTAAAACATCAAGGATAAAATTTAAAAAAAGGAAAAATAGTAGCCCGCAGCAGGGCTCGAACCAGTGACCCCCAAAGTCCTGAAGTAAAAACCAATGAGACCGCTCGGCCATCCTGTGTATCGGGGGTATTAAAGAAATCGCACGACTAAAACAAACAACGTAAGACTAGCGCACGTATATTTCGGAACACGCACGTTGACAACTCGTCGTTCACACCTTGTGACGTTAAATATATGGGTTAAACATACAACATTTACATACTTCTTCATTCATTCTTGCGGAAAATTGACGCCGATTTCACCAGTTGCATTTCACATGTTTCAACATGGAAGTGAACAAGCACCAAGACGCTATGTAGAAGAACTTATTGGTCAGCGCCGGCGTCAAAAGACGACTTGTGTGCGCCACTGGACTGAAGACAGTCGATACACTGAAATAATGCTACTGAATTGCCGCGTCGACGCTTAATCGAGAATGCTGTTACGAGAGTCACATGGTAACTAATTTGTTTTTACTAGAGCTGTCTTGCTTGTTTTTCATCGACTATTTCTACCAGATCTCCGTTGAAATACGTCGGTACACTCTAACGATACATTTCGACCGGATTTGCCTGGTTGCTTTCCCTTTAAAGTTTTGCACGCGGTTGAAATTTTGAGCATCAAAATGAAAATAATTTCAATTTAAAAATTAAAACACGCATTTAATTGCAATGTGGCTTGTAGGCAAAGGATGTTGCGACGACCGTGCGAACGAACTGAGTCAACCGCATGTCTAATGTTCTACAAACATAAGAATTAATTTAAATCCCACAATTAGCGCACGAAAGCAATCGCATCATACTATTTTAGTTGTTTCCTAAAATTAACAAACTTGCGTTCAGCGTGAGATGACTACGTTTTTGTAAATAAACTTGAATTGTGTTTCTTATTAAATGCATTTAGTAATTATTCTATAGAGGCTTAAAGGGATCTTTTCACGCTTTGGTAAATTGACAAAATAGAAAAAAGTTGTTTCAGATTCGCAAATTTTCGTTTTAGTTATGATATTTGTGAGGAAACAGTAATACTGAACATTTACCATGGTCTAATATAGCCATTATATGCATCTTTTGACGATTTTAAAACCTAAAAATTATAAAGCGTTGCAACGCGAAACGATTGAATAATTTGGAGAGTTCTGTTTTTGTCGTTAAATTTTGTGAAACTACGAAGATTGCTTATATAAGGTATAAAATACTTCAAGAATATGTACACGGCGGAATAGCTCAGTAGGCTAAAGCGTTTTTACTTCAGGACTCTGGCAGGACCCCAGGGGTCACTGGTTCGAAACCTGGTCCGGGCAATGTTCTTTTCCTTTTTTTAATTTTATTCTTGATTTTTTACTGGAGCTTTACGATCCAATGTTTACATTTATCGATATAAAGCATTTAATGAATAAGTTAAAAAATGCCAAAATCTGTGAAAAGGCCCCTTTAAATGTAGTAACATTCGTGCATGCCAACTTGATTTATTTTTGTTTCTGTTGATACATGCAAAGATACATGTTTGTAAAACATAAAGAATAAGTTAAATAGAGCATCGGCTTAGGCGTCAAATCTGACATCTTCATTTTCTGATGACAAAAATTAAGACTCAACCACTCGAGACAATGTACATGTTATACCATGCAAAGCATAGTTTCAATACGTACGTGCGCTTTCGAGTCGGTCTCAATACAAGCATATCATATGCGGCATATGGATCATTTTAAAAGTTCAAAATGCAAGAATAATGCAACTTTAGGAACTTTATCAGAAAGATTTTTTTTTCAATCATCCGTTAGTATTTTACAAAGGATATTGCCTATACAACTCCTACACAGGTATGGTGTTGTCAATATTGCTGAGCCCAAAGTGCTCAAGATGAGCTATTGTATTATATCGCTCTCCAGCTTCCGTCGTGGAGTGTCGTCTGGCGTTAGTCTGCAGTTGTCAACAATTGGCTTCAAACGACATTTCCTCAATAAATCATATGACAATTTTTCACGAAATTTCATGGTCATGATCGTTGGGTTAACTTCATTCAAAATTGTTAAAATTGTTCCCGTTCGCTGCATATGCAGGTAACGGGAGCTAAGAATAGGTTTAAAAAAAAGGAAACATCCATGGGATCGGAAGTTGTTTCGAGTTATATTTGAGTCACTTCAAAACTGCCCTAGTCGCGTACTCTCACGTCGATTTGTCTCGATTGAACAGGGCACCCGGCAGGGCAGCATATGTGCATCAGTCTTTTACATCGTCTGCATAAACGACCTGCTAAACGAATTCACGGCATCCCCATACGGCTTGCAGATCGGCGACCTGTCTTTATGTTCCCCAATCCAAGCTGAAGACGTGGTTCTCCTGTCGCTTTCGAGCCGAGGCTTAAACGAATTGGTAGAGAAGTGCAACGCATACGTCAACAAGTGGCGCTTCACATGCAACGCTTCCAAATGTGCCGTCATGGCCATGGGCCGAAAACGGACCAAAGCAGTACCCCTTCTCCGGATTGCATATGACTCAACACCAACACCTGAAGCGGAAAAATACAACCATTTAGGTATAATCCAGTCGATCAGTGGAAAATACACTTGCGACATTGACAATGTGAAACAGACAATAAGAGGAACGTGCCTTTCCCTCTCCCAGAAAGTGTCCGGAAGGTCCGGAGCAAACCCAAACACCGCTATTAAGCTATACAACACCGTAGTTATTCGCAAAGTGCTGTTTGACTTCGAGCTGTGGAACAGTATATCCAGTGCCGACATGCAACAACTCGAGGTAGCCCACCACGTTTGTTTGAAACGTGCCCAAGGTCTACCCCACCTTACGTGCTCAGACATGGTGCTCGGCCTTGCGGGAGTGACATCCATCGAAGCGCTAATCGATCTACACAAGTTAGCGTTCATTTGCTCACTATGCCACGCCCCTATAGACGAACCGTGTCATATACTATTCATTCTAAGACTGTGTAAGTTCGACTTGTGCGAAAACCGAAAAATTGGCTTCATCCCAGATATTGTAAAAATTCTGCAAAAAACATCACCTTGAAGACTGTTTTACGAGCTTTAGAACCAACAGTGTATTCCCGTCAAAAGAGAAATGGAAATCTGTCTGTAAAAAGACAGTGCGCCAACACGAAACCAGTCGCTTGCGATCGAGGCTTGAACAACATAAAGATTTTTCGTTTTTCAAAAATGTTCACAAGAGCCTGGAACTGGCTATCATATAGAGAGTCGCGAAGATCCGCCCAGACAGCCTTTCGCTCATGAAGTTCCTGTTACGTTTACGCTGCAAAAAACCTCCTGAACAACCCGTCTTATGTTCAAAGTGCACACACCAACACATGAACTTTGAAGTGGTACACTCACTTTATGAGTGCCCCTTTACCGACTCGCCGATACGTCTACAAACGTTCCTAGAAACCGTTCGGCCACTAAGCGAACCACTGCACGAACACTTAAAAAATGCAGTACCCGAAACACTGGTGTTGTACTTCATGGGAATGATCGATGAAGTCATAGCAGAATTGATGCCTATAGACGATGTCAGAAATTAAGTCGACAAAGTGGTCTCCCCTGAAACTATCCTTTTCCGCCATTACGGTGCTCCCTAGTCAATATCGCCGAAATCGCGAAAGCTTATCCAGCCGCTATGCCTTACGAAAACTGTAGGGGCAGACAATGTGTCGTAGTTGGGTGCAGCAATAACCAGAGAGACCTGTATCGTTGGAAAAATACAATATGTGCTGAACATGGCGAAAAAAATGAGAATTGTATATGCCTTGCTCCGTTCAAGTTCCATTGTTTACCTCTGAACGCCGAGCGAAGACGAGAGTGGTTGGGTGTTATCAACAGGAAAGATTTCAATCCAGCAAGCAAAGCCGTGGTAAGAACCATGTAAAAACATTAGTTAACTTTGTTATGTAAAGATCTACATACTTTCACTAGTATCAATCTGAAATTGAGCCTGAGTGGTCAGTCTTTAATAAAAACTTTATGTGTATTCGGACGAATGGCAATTCGGACAAAATTGTTATTCAGCTTTGTTAAGACTGTTCGATCTAGGAACGAGTGCTGTTTGGTGAACTTTATAATGAATTAGTTCATTGGTTGCTTGAGGTCAGTTTTACCAAAGTAACAAAATTTAATATTTTACCTTTTGAGCCCCAGCCCCCCCCCCCCCCCCAAAGTTGGTTTCAGGGGTGGGAATTACAATTATTTTTTATTACATGCATCAGTTCAGATACTGACAGATTAATGTATTTTGTATTTTCAGGTTTGTTCCCTGCATTTTGTAGATGGGCTGCCAACGAAGAAAAACCCTCTGCCTACCGTCAACATGGGCTATGAAGTGACCAAGACGCCAAAGCCAAGACGTCAGCTGGTCAGAAGAGCGCTGATGCCTGTGAGTGACAACATGAAGCTGGAGCCCTCCGAGCCCATGTTTTCTGCCACTATGTTACCACCTGATTATGTAAATGACATTAGTTATGAACAGATTGAGTGCAAAACAACATGCTGTCTAAAATATCCAGGTTTTTGCAACAATGTGCCGAAGATGGTAGAGGCTAGCACCCAGACTGATGATTTAATTAGACTTGACCATCCATATGCGTATCATAAAACCACTAAATGTGCATCTACTCAACAAACCACACCAGAATTCAGCATTGATGACATTTCTTCAGACACTGATGCACGCTTTTATACAGGACTTGACTATAGTGTACTTATGGCCCTAATAGCTATGATGATTCCATTTGGTAAAGCTTTAAGTTATAAATTAAACATTTCAGATCAAATTGTATCTGTCTTGATGAGACTGCGGCTAGGTTTGACATTTTTTGAAATTAGCAGGCGCTTCAACATTTCAAGACCATTAGTCGCCAACATATTTCACACATGGATTGACATTTTGGCTGTAAAGTTGAGTGACTGTGTAGTTTTGGCTACCTAGAACATCTATAAGAAAAACATTGCCTTCATCATTCGTAGACACTTATCCAAAGACAACATGCATTATTGACTGTACTGAAGTTTTTATTCAGCGACCGTTCACTTTGAAAGCTAGGAATCAGACTTACAGCAATTATAAAAGTCATAATACTGCCAAATTTCTTGTAGCTATTGCTCCAAATGGGTACATAATGTTTGTGTCAAAAGCATATGGCGGGAGAGCTAGTGATAATTTTATCACTAAATCTTCAGGTTTCTTGGAATACTTATTACCTGGCGATGAAGTTATGGCTGATCGCGGGTTTACTATAGGCGAAGAACTGTGTGCTAGACAAGTAAAATTGAACATTCCAGCATTTATGAAAGGAAGAACACAGCTATCTGCACAAGAAACCATTGCATCAAGGCGCATCACATCTGTACGAATACATGTTGAAAGAGCCATAAATAGACTGAAATGCTTCAGAATATTAAGTACAACTTTGAATATTAAATCAACCACAAAACTTGATAAGAAAATGCGAGTGATTGCCGCCCTTTGTAATTTGCAGGGCTCCTTAATTAGAGAGAATACTTCTGAGGATTGAAGAAATGTTTTTCATTGTTTAAAGAGAGCCTTAATTAGTACATCCAAGAATGCATATTGTCAATAGGAGCAACTAATGAATGAGTCAGATACAGAATAATGAAAATGAACACAATATATGTTTTAGTACATGTTTTATTTTAACCAATTTAGCTAATAAATAATAAAATATTCATAATAGCACATGCATTTCTCTACTATTCTATGGGCAAGTTTAACGTTTAGTTTCACCGAGTATTAGAATGTAGCTTTAGTGATTTAAATTCATATTTATTATTTATTCTACAATTAATAATTATAATGATAGTCATTTTCTGAGAAAACTGGGTATAATACATGTGTGTAAATTGTCGTCCCAGATTAGCCTGTGCAATCCTCACAGGCTATTCATGGAAAACACTTTCCGCTTTTTTTTACATTTTTCGTTTAAATGAAGTCTCTTCTTAGCAAAAATCCAATTTAGGCGGAAAGTGTCGTCCCTGATAAGCCTGTGCGTACTGCACAGGCTAATTTGGGATGATACTTGACGCCAATGCATTATGCCCTGTTTTCTCAGACCGCGACTCATTAGTACTCGTGTGGTTATGGTTATCATTATTTTATTATTCAGGAAATATAATAGAAATGTTAATAAATAATCACTTATATATATTAACCTAAATAGATCTTTGTTTTTTATATGAACCCACAAGTATGTCATTGCATTCACGCATAACTTCCAAACAGAGTATACCCTGATGGGAACTCCTGTAGAAGTTGTTGTGTTAGAGTCGACTCTGTTGTTGTATTAGAGTTATTTGCCTTAAACTCGTATCTGTTGTTGTAGAGATTAATGATATCTGATCAATACAATCACTATTGCTATTTGCCTCAAACTGCTATCAACAGTAGTGTTTGTATTGATCAGATATCATTAATCTCTTAAAATTATGCTCATCTACCAGACGGACTAACAGGTGTTTGAAGTAGAACTCTCTAATTCTAACCAGAGTGGTTCTAACAAAGTTGGCATCATAGGGAACATCCACTATTAATCCCTCGGCTTTTGTCCACACAACAAACTTGCAGTGGTGTCGTGTAGTGCAGTGCATAGCTATCTGCACTTGTGTGTAGTACCCATTTCGTCCTTTTGGGTTAAGGCAGTGGTCCCCTGATTTGGTGTGCACAACATCATATGTTCCGCTTTGAATAAGTTCCCTCAAGGGCTTTGTTGGGCACTTAATTTCAAGAATGGTGTCCTCGCCAACAAGTCCATCTGGACTTGCAGCAAGATATGGTTCTGTCTGGTCGATGACAACGCCAGTTTGAACCACTTTTAGGCCAGTGTTCTGCTCAAACCAAGCTCTGGCTTCAGCTTCATACTTTTGCCCATGCTGAGTGGCACTGTTCCCTTTAAACCGTGGGTAGATCTGGTTTGTCACGAACTTGTTTGGGTCTGCACGGCTTGTTTTAGGAAGAGCATGGACCTTACTCGATGAAATCCTCAGCTTTCGAGCATCACTCCATAGCGTCGAGCATTGCAAGGAGGTAGCTTGGCTGATGTTGGTCTTTGCCTCAGCAGAAAGATTTATGTATTTCTTATAAAATGCATCACACGGCTGACAAGTAACTTCGTTAACTGGCCTTGATGGGTCTATGGTGTGGTCACTGTGTTCCACTGACTTCATCTCATTCACTGGTTTTTCCTTCGCACTCAAGATTTTTTGGAGCAGTGTACCTTTACATGTCCACAGCTTGTTGGTGCACGACTCACTGGCATGATCTTGAAGATCAGAGTGATCAAGGAATGATCTTATTTTTGGCAGTTGGGTTCCTGTCGCCTTTTTTTGTGTTTTTTTAAGTATTGGTGCATAGTCTGGCTTGGGTCTTTCGAAGTTAATGTTATCAAACTCCTCATGCAGCACAGCTGTCCCTGCACCTCTACCCCACAGCCTATCCTTGTCTGTACAGGTTTTTCCTGCGAGTCCATGGCTCCATGCTAATGCCACAACATAAATAATGGCCGAGATGTGGCTGCAGCTCCTGCCTGTGCCTGCTGGACATGTACAATAGCCTGTGAGGATTGTAGAATCATCTGCTATTGCCACCCAAGCCATGTAATCAGCACGGCCAACTCCTGGTTGAGATGGAGACACTTTAGCTTTTAGAAACTGGATGTTGTTGTGTGAGCTCCACATTATGTCCCCTAACCAGCCATTTTGAACATAGTTGTATGCATACAGTGATCGAAATGATTTCATCGCTTTTCCATCATACGCTTTGGCCATCACAAGGTAGTCAACCAAATCCTCATAGGTCACATTTGGCCAAGAGGTTGGATCATTCACTGTCCACTTGACGTCATCTGAGGGAAGGCCTGAAACAAAAAAGGCTTAATTTCACTATTGTTTGATGAATTCTCACTGTTGTTGTGCTTCTTTTGGGAAAGGGGGGGGGGGTGACACAAGGTACAGCCATAGCTCTTTCGTGCAAACAATTAAGTTAAATTCATAAAGCAACATTGATTAAACGTTTGGCCAACGTCAAACCGAAATTAAAATGTAATTTTTACGGATAACCGTTGAACCTACGACATGCACTGATAGATCTATCTTATAATAGTGATTCCATGAATTTCTTTCAAAATGCAAAATTGATTACATTCACCAGAGACGTAGATAACATCTACGTCTCTGCATGCACATGTGTGTTTGATTATTTCAAGATGTCTGTATTTGTTCATGTGCTGGCTTGTAGATAATTAAAGATGTTAACTTGTCAATATGAATACATTTCGGATATATCTGTTTGTTCGGCAATTTGATCAGTGTCAAAAAATGTCCATGGTTACATTGTCCCATATTTGTTAATGTTTACGCGTTCGCGTGACAATTAAATTTAACTATCGTTTCGATTGGCTGATAATTATACCGGGCTGACATAACTGCCATTGAGTGAATAAAATTAGACTCAAGCGATCGTCTGTAAACAATTTTAATCATTATAGTCCAACTGTCAAAACAAAAGCTTAAAACAAAGGTCGCTATTACAACATTGTAATGCACTTTATAGGTCGCATTGATTATTGAAACGTGCATAAAAAGCTTAAATAAACCATCTACTTACCGATAGTTGTGTCCGATGCCATTATGAATATAGTAAACGGGCGTTTGTATATTAAAAATAAAACAATGCTATATCGATGCTGCCGGTGCTGCTACTGATATCTGGAAGTCTGAGAGCACCGTAATGGCGGCGGGTCACGTGACCGGCAAGATGTCAGCCTCCTTATCTATGGAACTGACATCGTCTATAGAACTCTACCCAGAGTTTCTGATTAACTGTGCCAATTGCTTACTATCGGTTCTCGCTGTCTAGTCATCAAGAGAACTCCATGCATGCTGACGAACACCGCGAGGCTGAGAGGTTTAGTAGTTGTTGTGTTACCATTTCCTACTACTAGTAGACAAGTAAGGCTAGAAACTGGCAATGTCCTACTAAACAGTTAAGGCTAGAAACTGGCTTTGTCGCACTACATAGGTAAGGCTAGAAACTGGCAATGTCCAACTACACAGTAAAAGCTATAAACTAACATTGGATCTCTACACAAGTAAGGCTAGAAACTGGCCATGTCCAACTACACAGGTACTGCTAGAAACTGGCAATGTCCCACTACACAGATAAAGGTTGAAACTGGCCATGTCCCACTACGCAGGTATGGCTAGAAACTGGCCATGTCCAACTACACAGGTATGGCTAGAAACTGGCAATGTCCCACTACACAGGTAAAGCTAGAAACTGGCCATGTCCTACTACACAGGTAAGGCTAGAAACTGGCCATATCCAACTACACAGGTATGGCTAGAAACTGGCAATGTCCCACTATACAGGTAAAGCTAGAAACTGGCCATGTCCAACTACACAGGTATGGCTAAAAGCTGGTCATGTCCTACTACACAGGTAAGGCTAGAAACTGGCCATGTCCCACTACACAGATAAAGCTAGAAAATGACCATGTCCCACTACACAGGTAAAGCTAAAAACTGGCCATGTCCCACTACACAAGTTTGGATCTGAGGGCACATTGATATAATGATTAATAAATCAGTTAAAGAATGTTTATTTTAAACAAAATACATGTTATAATTTTGCGTTAATTCAACGAAAAAGCAACAATTGACTCAAATAATGATCGTCATCCCTTCTAAATAAAAACTTGAGCTTGTGATATTTTTGGCTTACCGTTGAAATATGGTGCTGATGACGTACATAGTATGTTTTGAAAATATACTGATATAGATAGTTTATACATTAAATGAAACACACCATCGAAACGCAGGTTTATATTCTTGAAAAGGAAGCACATATTTGATGCTGATCCTATCCTGTGGCTAGAATTTAGCGAATAAGCCAAATAGATCTCAGCACATTACAAGCATCAAATATAATAAAATTATATTTTTACAATTTATTGTTCTTTTGATTTTTGTATGACGCATACATTTGTTAACGCATGGTCGTACGTATTCCTGACTCATACATGTATTGATGCTTTTTTTTTGGTCTTAGGATCAATAATGACAATTTGATTGGAAAGGAACGCTCATACTAGATAAGATATTTGGTTGGTCCACTTCCATCACTGCGTCATTATCTTACGCATTAATTTTGCGAATATTATGATCTTCTTAGAAAGAGGGTTTGAATTAATGAACACTCCTTAGTAAGGTAAAATAAAAAAATGTGCATGTATAAGCATAAATTTAAACCGGATGTTATATGTGTGAGCTCGCAGATATATATGAAGTCATTTAATTTTGTTCAGTCGTTCATATGTATTGTTGTTGTTGTTGTTTTTGTTTTACCGTAAAAGAGGCGCCCTGAATGAAGCAATTTGTGAGGTCCTCGATGTCGAGGCGATGCATAATTGTGCCAAAAGCTCCTATTAGCGATCGGGGCATAATAATCTGCTTGATATATGAAAGAGGTGCGAAAAAAAACACACCAGGAAAACGGTTATTATAGTGAAAATTTAAGTCCATAATTTCGCCGAATATCAGAACAGAAAAGAACAGAACTTTATTTCGACTTGAACATAGTACATCGTCTGTCTTAGCCATGTTATATTATACATTTCAAAAGGTCACGTGAAAAAGAAAGTGGGTGTACAATAATAATTAGTGTACATAACGTATTACATAATACATGACAGTGGTTGGAAACAATCGCAATGTTTAAACCTATTGTGACAGGTGGCAATCGATTATCATGCTGTTTATATTTATGTCAAATAAACCAAATTGAGAGTGGATTATCTTACGCATATCATGTGGATGAATATGCTAATAATATTGATAGACAGTGCACATTTTTGTTAATGTCTACAACAATAATTACAAAATTACACAAATTAAACTATGGCAACAAATTAAACAATCAGGCACGTATATTTCACATCTGTATACGAGTAGATATTAATTATTTCTTTAGTCGTCTAGAGAAATGTGAAAGATGAATAATAAATTAGAGACGATACGGATCATTAAACTTATTTAAAAAAAAACACATAATATATATGCATTAAATGCGGAAACACAAGGACGCATGTCTATTTCGCCTCATGTTGTTGCATGTACTGGTACTGCATTATGAGGATTATATACATACAACAAACAAGAAATCAGATAAACAAACACACAACCGAACCCGCGGAACATAACATTTCTGCTGATATTTAAACAACATTCAACATGGCTTTCCTAATTATCAGAGCTTCTTTCACAAAAATTACAACTTGATGAGAAAATCTTTATTACATGTGCTCATAAGGCTTAAAAATTAAGATACTGATGGCCGTTTGAGATAATAAGATTTTATGTATTATTTCCTAATATCTGTATAATATGGGCAGATTAAAATAAAATGATATTCATCTTCAATATCACATGAGTTACAACAAAACAATATCTTTCTTCCCTAGCTATGCGGTTATTACTAAACCTACCCGTTTGAATTCTTAATGGATGACATGACATTCTTAATCTACAGAAGTAAAATCTGAGACTTTTGGGTAAGATATCTAAATATTTTTCATATTCAAATGATATTTTAAATTATTGATACAAAAATAAATCTGGACTTTCAAGTGTGTGAAACCAATGTTGTTTAAAACAGTCTATGATTCTGCATTTAAACTCAGAGAGAAAAGCATTATTATAAAGGTACTGGTAATTTTCAAAGATGTACGCAAATCCATATTCGTTCAGGGGAGTTTTTACACTCGTGACCCAATTTTTCTTCCCACTAATACAATCTTTAAGAGCCTCGTTATACACAACTCTCAATATAATGTTATCACTGTCTTTGATTTTTAACCAATATTTGATTAGTCTTATGTATCTGTGAACATACGGTGGGTATCTGCCCAGTTCGCCGTACACTGCAGCAGAACACGCATTACTTTTTACTCTTAATAATCTTTTACAAAATTTAAGGTGTATTCTTTCTAATTTTTTGGATTTGGTATAACCCCAAACTTCACATGAATAATTAAGAAGTGGCGATACGAATGCATCGAGTAGTTGACACAATGTTTTTGGTAAAAGACCAAAGTCGTTGCATTTGCAAAATAGAACATTTAAGGATTTCAAGGCCTTTCCATTAAGATGTTCAATGTTTTTACAAAACTTCCCAGTGTAGTAAAAAACAGTACCTAAATAGTTAAAATCATCAACTGCTTCGATTGGTTGGCTATTAAAGGTCCATTTTTCATTTGCTAATAATGCCCCGCGTTTTCGAAAAACCATTATTTTTGTTTTTGTAGTATTTACTTTTAAACCCCAAGAAAAACAGTATGAAAACAAAAAATCTAAGTGCCTCTGAGTTTCTTCAGGAGTTTTACCTATAATAGCCAAATCATCAGCGAACAATAACAAAATCAAAGTTAAATCATCAATACTTAAGACTGCATCAATATTACACTGCAGATAAAGCTCTAAATCTTCAACAAATAATGAAAACAAAAGAGGTGACATAACCTCCCCTTGTCTCAAACCAACAGCATAGTTAAAATATTCAGCAGAAGTAGAACATGCCTTGACACAAGATTTAACTTTTTATACATGTCTTTAACAATTCTAAGCAGTTTTCCATCAATACCTGTTTTAAACATTTTTAACCAAAGTGCATTTCTATAGATAGAATCAAAAATTTTTATCATGTCCACGTATATGACGTAGAGCCTCTTATTTTCATTGAGATATTTCTGGACAAGAGAATGTAAAATAAAAATTGGATCTACTGTGAAACGCCCTTTACGAAATCCGAATTGTGCGTCCGAAATACTGTTATTTTCTGTGCAAAACTTGTCGATGCGTTTATTTATGACTGTAGTAAAGGTCATAATACACTAAATAGTTTCCCTATATAATTCAATGTAAAAGCGACAACTTTGAGTGAAAATAAATGCAACATTTTGCACATAGAGACCCCCATAACCATACCTTTTCTTAAAGGCCATTCTAAGCGGAATCGATTTATGCAATAAAAAAGATATGTCATGTACAAAGCAAGAAAGAACTTGACACAAATCAAAATCGACTGTTTTTGCAACTTTTTTTTTCGGCCGTTTCTTAGTGGAATGTAACCTTTTCTAGTGCAATGGTTTACTATAGTCTTCAAGTGTATCATATTTCAGGGATTCAGTAGTGAACACCTATTCATGTCCTACCATTATCTCCGCAAGATAACACCCGAATAATGGTAAAAAGTGTAAAACATGCCTTTCTGTCAACTATGATATTTTTTTAGAGAGTACAGCCCTACATGAAGCGATCATTTAGTGTATTGTAACCTAAACAGAGGGGGTAATCACGTGATAGTCAAGATGGCGACGTCCATACCGAGACGGTTATTTTTCGCCGTTTTATACCCTTTATTACTTTTGTTTATTTGTTTAAATGACGCTCACTTTCCAGCCATATCAATAAAAAAGGTGATCAGCGTTTATTTGGTATTTAAATTCGCTTTATATCTCGACTTTACACCCCACAAATGTTCTTAGTAGAGCCCTAATTACTAGTAGTAGGTCATCCCGCTAAGAACGAGAAATATTTTGGACAATTTATACAGTGATGCAGAAATTACTTGTAAACAGATTTGTTTAGTATTCATACATAACAGGGAGAAATAAACAAGAATTGCATTTTAATTATTATTCCTTCATGTGAATTTCTGTTTTGCAGGTGAAAACTTCCCTCAGCGCTGATGGTAAGTGCGTGAAGAAGTTCCGTCCAATGACCCAACCCGGTACCATCAACTCCATCAGGTTTGCCTTCAAGACGAGTAGGCCGGGTCAGGACATGATGATGGTGCTGCTACAGAATCAAGGCATCAGCAACGGTGACACGGAGAAGGTCAGTGTGTTTTTTATAAATATGAGCCAAGTTCTGGGAAATGGGGCTCGATGCATGTGCGTAAAGTGTCGGTCCATGTTAGCCATGTCATTTTGCACAGGCTAATCAGGGGCGACACTTCCACTTAAACTGGTTATTGGTTTAAAATAGAATTCCTTTAAACAAAAATTCCATATAAGTGGAAAGTGTTGTCCCTGATTAGCCTATGCGGACTGCACAGGCTAATCTAGGAAGACACTTTACGCACGTGCATAATGCCTGGTAAACCCAGAGTGAGGCTCAGATGTCTTATCGAGGGATCTTAGTCAACCCAGGATCAATATAGGGATCTTAGTCAACCCAGGATCAATATAGGGATCTTAGTCAACCCAGGATCAATATAGGGATCTTAGTCAACCCAGGATCAATATAGGGATCTTAGTCAACCCAGGATCAATATAGGGATCTTAGTCAACCCAGGATCAATATAGGGATCTTAGTCAACCCAGGATCAATATAGGGATCTTAGTCAACCCAGGATCAATATAGGGATCTTAGTCAACCCAGGATCAATATAGGGATCTTAGTCAACCCAGGATCAATATAGGGATCTTAGTCAACCCAGGATCAATATAGGGATCTTAGTCAACCCAGGATCAATATAGGGATCTTAGTCAACCCAGGATCAATATAGGGATCTTAGTCAACCCAGGATCAATATAGGGATCTTAGTCAACCCAGGATCAATATAGGGATCTTAGTCAACCCAGGATCAATATGTATTTTGAGTCAACTCCAACAGGTGTTAAACTATTCATTGATTTTGTTTTCCTTTTTGGATCCATTCAGGAGTTCCTAGCGGTAGAATTGCGTGATGGTAGAGTGCGCTTCACATGGAATGTGGGTGGTGGTATTGGCGTGGTTACAGATAACAAGAAGGTTGTCTCTGAGGTATCCACTATCAAAGAATCAGAGAAATGGTACAGAGTAAAGGCTGAAAGGTATGCTTTTCTCATAGAATTCTGTGTATCAGGTATAATGCCACATTTGCACACTTGCTTCTGTCAATGTTTCTTTTTATGCCCCCAGTAGGGTGGCATATAGAAGTAGAACTGTCCGTCTGAAAACTTAAACATTGCTCTAACTTTCTTACTAGTAAACAGATTCACTTCATACTTGGACACAACATCCCTTTGGAAAGAGCTTTCTTCTGACATATGTGTTTTTGACCTTGACTCCTCAAACCGTCTGTCCGTCAGTCTGAAAACGTTAACATTGCCAATAACTGTTGCAATATTGAAGATAGCAACTTGATAATTGGCATGCATGTGAATCTCATGGAGCTGCACATTTTGAGTTGTGAAAGGTCAAGGTCATCCTTCAAGGTCAAAGGTCAAATTTATAGTTTCAAAGCCAGGCAGTAGGGGGGGCATTGTCTTTCTCTTGTTACAGGATGATATCATTTATCTTAGGTGTGATAGTGATTTGGTATCAATACATAATTGTACACATTTACAAAGTGTTTATTGTATTTAACTGTGGCTTCATACCATCTTTCAAATGCATAGATGGTTGCTAAATATATATCATAATTAAGTTTAAAAGAAAAGGGTTAAGCTTTTTAAGAATACAATGTCTGTGACATGACTTTCTGCACTATGATAACAATTTATACCACCAAATGTTACTTGTTTTTCTGTTAAAGGATCATGTTAGCTGTTTATCTATTCAAGGATTGGCGGCCTGGGTCGTCTCACAGTTCACCGCCTGTCTGACACAGCTGGGGCCCCCATCACCAACACCTCCACCGTAGGCTTTTCTTTGATGGGCCTCGACGACACCACAGACATCTTCGTATCCGGGGTGCCCCAGGATGTGATTGTATACCCCAGTCTCACTAGCAGAAACTTCTCCGGCTGTATGGGCGACATGCATATAGACGAGACTCTTGTCGGACTCTTTAACTTTGAGAGGAACACCATGGACTCCTGTAGTGCTTGTCTTGAAGTGTATGTGTTTAAATTACTGGTTTTGAGGTTGTGGTGTCACAGTGGATTTGGTTAAGGCCTAGCGATTAGGAGGTCCGGGCTTGATCCCCATTGATGAAACGTTCTCAAGATCTTCTCTTAGGACGCACAGTAAACTGAATCTAAATTAGCCTAAAGCTTTTGAAAGATGAAGCTTAAATATATTGGTGTGAACAAAGCTTAATAAGGGTCTTTTGTCCCCTTATTTGGGTAATCACATCAATGTTGAAAAAAAACTGAAAATATTCTTGGATTTACAAGTTTACATGTATATTTGTTTTAATAAGTTACAAAAACAACTTAATTATTTCAGGTTTCAACTCAGTAAGTTACTATAATGCGTAAACTATTATACTGATACAAATCTGTTTGCAGCCCCTCCCAGCCTCCTGCTGCCAATGTGTACTCATTTGATGGAACAGGATACGCAGTGACAGACAAGAACAGATTTCTCTCCCCTCTCATTGCCAATATTATTCTAGACTTTAAGACTTACTGGGATAATGCTTCCCTCTTCTTTGTGGGCAATCCTCAAACAGTATGTTATTTTAGTAATGTTTGTTCATCTGAACGAGAAATATTTTGGACAATTTATACAGTGATGCAGAAATTACTTGTAAACAGATTTGTTTAGTATTCATACATGACTAGAGATGTGCATATTATTCATACTAGCATACAGATATAAATTAATTATGCTTCTGTACATGAAACTGAGATTTAAAGCTTTGGTCACATCCAGAATTTCATGATATAACTTTTCTTATTTTTTAAACTTCAAATTCAAAATGAAGGAATACAATCCATAACACAATTATAATTGTACATTTTGTTTATTATTCCTATTGAAAATCATTACTTAACCCTTTCCCACTCAGAAGCAAAGTAAAAATGGCTATATACAGAATAAAACAAGAACAGCCTGCAAATAACTTGCAGTCTGTTCAGGTTTTATTCTGTTTGCTGCTTATCAGTATCTAAGGGTTGGAAAGAAGTCTTTACAATTTGAATCTAGTAAGAAAGATCTTTACTTAAATCTAACATTCTTAGGGCCTACGAATGCGTCAAAATACGTATCTAAGTGGTGAAGGGTTAATTTGTTCTGAATTCTCACCAATTCATTTTTCATTCCAGTCTGAATTCATGGCAATAGAGCTGGAGAATGGCTTTGTGGTATTCAAGTACTACCTGGGCCAGGGGTCCTATGGGCGTATCCAGTCTGAGATGAAGTACAACCGCAACCAATGGGTGTCAGTGGCCGCTGCACACAGTGGTCTCCTTGGTAGAGATATGTGTAATAAGGCCTTACCTCTGTCTGCTTTGCTGCTTAGTGACGTGTTGTGTGCTCCTTGTGTTGTCGTAGTGATGTAGAATGCTTGCATGTGTCTGACTGAAATATGTGTAGGAGTATGGGTGAAGTTGTTTTTTTTATGTAATGAAGCAATTAAAGATGTTTAAGTTAAAATAACATTAGTAAATATTAAACTTGTTTTCAAACTTTTATTTTTCCCATTCTCTGTTATAATTTAACTGAATGTTTCACATATTTGTTAAGAATGAATCTCATAATGTTCAGCTGTTTCTTTGATTAGTTACAATTATGTTACAAACATACTTTGTAACCTTAAAGTACATACATTTCTGATTCATATAAGTAATTACGGTGTGTATACATAATGTCAACATTCAGTAAAATATTTGTTCAATGTTTGGCTAAATTTCTGGTTCTGAGATGCATGTAGTTTCTTGTTTTAGTTCTCTCTGCTTTTTCTGTTGCAGTTTCATACAATATCATTGGCTAGAAGATATAAATTGTATAAAGTATTATGCTATATAAAGTATTGCAATTTTTGTACCAACAGTTATTATTAAACAATATTGTCAATTGCTCAATTGGTGTTGCCAAAGTGAGATAACTTTTTAATTTAATTTCATAAAAAAGTGTTTTCAAGTTACACATAATAGTGTTGTTATATTAGTATTCTTTAAACTGTCTATATAGAAGTACAAGACAATATTTGTGTGTGTGTGTGTGTGTGTGTATGTATATGTATATATATATATATATTTATATTTATATATCACACTATTTGTTGCATGTTTTGCCTTTGTGTATGATCAATGTTAAGTTGCTAACAAACTAATTAATTTATGTTGAGGTTAATTTTACTAATATACAAGTTTTCCACCTGTTTGAAATAAGCCATTGCAGAGGTGTAAGCCATCTGAAATGATTGTTCTGGTTTTGAATGAAGTTAAATCTAGTTTACCTATGTACCGTTTGGTTGTGTGTTTGTCTTGTGAGTAAGATGCTTGTGGTAGAGATATGCAACTAATATTTCTTGCTTCCTAACCAAATTTTTTATTATTCCATCCATTAACATTGCATCGTTGGGATGGAACTGTTATTAATTAAATTGTATTTATATGGTATTCTTTAGGTTCAACACAATAAACAATACTTAAACAAAGAATCTCATCATGTCTTTTCAAAACAAAACATGATGTGAACATTCCCAAGATAAAAAATATTTTATTAATTTGAAGTCCAGTCCATATTGCTGCTTATTCTCTCGATAGAAATTATGTTAGATGTAAAACTGTTTACAGCGCTTTTTTTTCTTGATTTGGGGAACGGGCCTCGCCTTCCATTTTGGGGGGAAAAATGAACAAAATTGAAAGAGGGAAAGACATTGCCCAAAGTATGAAGTAAGTTTCGAATGGAGGGAAAATTGCATCATTTGTCAGAAATTTTCTGAGGGTAATGGGCCTATCTCTTGAGGGAAGGGACTTATATAAGGTCTTTGCTAAAGAAGGGAAAAAACTATGCTTATAATTACAATCAATGTTCTTTGGTGGTGTTATTTTTATTCATTGACTGTTGCAAAAGTAGCTTTCATATTTGTTCTCAATAATAAATGATAATTATTAAAAATGTTACACATTATATATGAGCGTTTATTTTCCTACTTATATCAATCATGTTTTACACACAGTCACAGTAGATTAGCCAATAGAAAGCAAGCAAGCAGTTTTTTTATGAACTCACTGGTTTAGAATGACGGTAGAAAAGGTTTTGGTGTTGTAGTATGATCACATAAAGCAACGACTGGAAAACATATTTTTTATATTCAACATTGAATATAACACTGTATGTCATTGTCTTGTTGGACTGAATTCCATTATTCATTTTGTATATTCAGCAGTGTTTAGATAAAGCTAGGTTCAAGTTTCTTGTTAAGTAAATTTCTCATTAATGTCAAGAGGGATTTAATTAAACTAAGAATGTATTCACCATATTTTAATGACCCCATGGACCAAGTATAGTTACTATAGTTTTGCAATTGTAAATTTGTTTAACCGTTTCACATATATAATCAGCTTTAAGATTTTGCTAAGCTAGTTTCTTAGGAATGGCATAAGGATTTCATTAAAACTTAAAACATGTATTCACCATATTAATATGACCCCAAAGGCCAAGTTTGGTAACTCTTGATTGAAATTTTTCAAAATACAGGGCCTTTTTATGTAAAAAAAATGTATGTGTACAAAATATGTAGGAACCGTTTTTCTGTAAGCTATTTTCTCAGAAATGGCTTGACGGATATCACTCAAACTTATATTGTGGATTGTTTCGTTTAGAGCCACAAGGTATGAAGTATGATTCAACAGTATGTTTTTGTTTACAGCTGTGCTGGAGGTCTCCAAAGTTGAGAGTCTGATCACCCAGGGTAACCCAGGCGACCATTTACTGAATGTCTCCATGAATGACCTCTTCTTTGGAGGAATTCCACCTTCCGTTAATTTGGATATTTACAGAAAAGGATCTGGGTAAATTTGTCTTTGATTATGAACCTTTTGCATGGGCTTATGGTGAAAAACATTTCATTTTCAATTATTTAGCAAACATTGTTGGAGCATTTACTTGACAGTTTGACCTTACTTACTTCCTTCCTTCCGTCACACTTTTGTTACAGTTTCTCATAGTGTCTTCAATATTTTACCCATCTCTTACATTATCTAGACGATAACAATATTCTTGCGGAAGGGCAAAACGGATTCAGAAGCGGCCTCTCATGCGAGGATCACGTGTTCACATTAGACAGTATTGTAAGGGACAATAACTCTGTAATCGCTGCATTTATAGACCTGCGCAAATGTTTTGATTTTATCGACCGAGAAATGCTTATGTATAAACTTTTGCTAAACGGATTTGACGGAAAACTTTATAACTCTATAAAAAGTATATATAGCCAAACAGTATTGTGCGTGCAGGTTAATGGTCGTTTAACAGAGTGGTTCCAGTGTTACAAGGGCGTGAAACAGGGAGACAACTTATCGGCGACGCTATTCTCTGTCTTCGTCAATGGCCTAGTAGCGGAAATCAACAACCTTGACCTCGGGGTCATGATCAATGAAACTTCAGTATCCATGTTACTATACGCCGATGATATAGTCCTTATCGCCAACTCGGAGGCCGATCTTAAGATTATGCTTAACCAAATGCATGACTGGTGTAAACTATGGAGGGTACTCATCAATACAGAAAAATCTAAAGTCGTGCATTTTAGAAAGGGGCGCACACAACGAATTTAAAACTGGATTAAATGTGCTTGAAATTGTAGACAAATATAAGTATCTGGGCGTAGTAATGCACGAAAAGCGTGATTATAGTTTTCATTGTGAAATGCTTGCAAAAAGTGCCGGGAGAGCTCTCGGATCTATTATAAATAAAATGCATAATATGAAGCAAGCTGGATTTAAAACCTATGAAAAGTTATACAATTCGTGTGTGATACCTATATCGGATTACTGTGCATCCATTTGAGGATTTAAACACTTTCAATCAGCAGACAATGTTCACCACCGGGCAATACGGTACTTTTTAGATGTACATAGATTTACGCCTATATTAGCGCTACTGGGTGAAATTGGATGGTTACCGAGCACTTACCGTAGATGGCTTGCAATGATCAGGTTTTGGAACAGACTTGTAAAACTTGACGTAAATAGATTAACCAAACGAGCATTTGATAGGGACAACAGTTCATCAAATAACAATAACTGGTGCAGTGATTTTAAAACAGTAGTGGCTAGTCTTAACCTTACGGATTATTATAACCTTAAACGTCCCATTCCAATGGATTTAGCTAAAGAAAACATGACTCAGTTTTTCTCAATAATTTGGTCTAGAGAATATGAACATGTTTCAAAGTTAAGAACATATAGAACCTTCAAAACTGACTTTGTTTGTGAAGAATACCTTACACTGAACTTAAAAAGAAATGAACGCGCTTTATTTGCACAATTCAGAACCGGAATTCTGCCACTTAGGGTCGAGACCGGAAGGTATGTGGTTATGTGATCTCTGAAGAATATACTACATGTCAATCAAATAAAGATAAATTAATTGTGTTGGTTAAGTGTCATCCTAGAAAATGTGCGAAATTTGTTGTTAATGCGTTTTATATCAGAAGCAGTATGTTATATTTGTAAAAAATATCTGTTGTATGCAGTTGTGTCATTTTAAACTTTAAAATAATATAATATTGTAAATGAACTCTTAAGTACCATCTACGTATTACATATTTTTTAGAAATATGCCTTCTTAATTGGATAATTTAGTACTACTGAAATTATTCTTATATAGATCTAACTTGGATAAACCTATAATTTCTAATTTATTCATTGAACTCAGAATGTTGCTCAAATATTTTGTTGTCTGTTTGTATAATAATGATCACGTTATATGTTACACTGCCGTTAAGGTGACTTATGCCTATTAGGCCGGATGTTCTTTTATGCATTGTATATATGTCTGTCAACACCTTGTACGTAAACACATGTCACTATAATAAAAGATTATCTTATCTTATTTGACATGTAGGTACCTTGCATGGATCTCTACCTTTTGATGAGGTTTGAGGTCACTGGGGTCAAGGTCACCGAGGCTAATAATAGATTTTCTCAAGGTCAAACTTTGGTTACAGTTTCTCATAGCGCCTTCAATATTTGACCGATCTCTTATATATTTGGCATGTAGGTACCTTGCATGGTCCTCTACCTTTTGATGAGGTTTGAGGTCACTGGGGTCATTCCGGACACTGATAGGATATTTATTCTGGGGGACTTCAACAAGGTAGTCCTAAATGGTCAGAAGTTTTCTACATTTCGAAACCTGATTCCAAGTCTAACATGTAAGACAGGCAGTGTTTTAGACATGCTATTTTACAACAGACAGGATCAAGTCATGACTCATATTCAGCCAATCTACTTTAGTGACCATAGTGTTATTTGGGTTGGAGTTCAATTTTAAATAAACGGTGAATGTTTACTATTATTGTCATCAATTATTATAAATACTTGTTTACTTTATAATGACCACAAGGGGAGTTTCCATCGTTTTCAGCGATACTTCTTGTTGTTTGTATGTCACATTCAAGCTTTTAGGCATCTTTATCAATGAAGGACATCAATCTAAATGTGGTTGTTTCAACCTTTTCAAGTCTTACCATGGCTAAAGCTGTTTAAAGTGCAGAATCTGGGGCAGCGATCTAAATCTAATTTTAACTCGCTTTAGAAAATACACAATTATCTGCCACTAATGTATATTTGGGTCTATATTGATGCTTAAAGCCCAGCATGTGGTCAATCTCTTAAATTCTGTTTAACTAATATTAAGTTACCTAAGTCTGTTTTCAATGATTAATATGCAGTATTAATTTGTAGACACCATGTGAGTGGGGACAGTTTTCTGGGCTGCATGCGAAGTCTACAATTGTCAAGTAACGCTGTCAACCTGTGGGATGGCAAATCTACAATAGGAGTCTTGGAGGGATGCAAAGAGAGTGTAAGTGTGCATTCTTTTCTCTTTTGTATCTATACCCACATCCAATATTGTGCATAAAGCTCCTTCAGTAAGTTACTTTACATGATCAATGTTTTTTAAATGCACTATTGAAATGTTATAATAAAAAATTGATTGAATAAGTTTTCATGCACACAGATTTTATTGAGATATTTACACTTATACCGAATGTAACCATTTGTTTCTTACTTGAGTTTAGTTTTTATCGTTACTTTTGTTTGTTTATGGTTGCAATAAACTCACCTGTTTTTAGGGTCTGCATTCCATTGGTTTCTATGTTATTCTGGAGTGTGCAGTCCATTGGTTTCTATATTTTTCTAGGGTCTGCGGTCCATTGGTTTCTATGGTAGCGGATTTGCAGAGTACCAGGGAGTGAGCATGATCTCCTCTGAGTCTGATCTCTCCATCTCCTTCTCTACCACCGAGCCTGATGGGCTGCTGCTACTGGCCAAGAATGTCAATGGAGATGTGAGTAGTTACCAGTTGCAGAAGGAACCATGTGAGCTGCGTTCTGTGAAAATGGGGTTTAATGCATGTGTTATGCAGTCCACACAGATTAATCAGGGAAGACACTTTCAGCTTGTATGGAATAATTTGTTCAAAGAAAGTCTACTCTTAGGAAAAGTTTACTTAGCACCAGTAAAGGCGGAAAATGTTGTCCCTGATTAGCATGCATGCATTACACATGCATTAAACCCTGTTTTCCCAGAGCGAGACATATTTGTTGGTTACTGATTGAGATGAGAGAGGTAGCTGTTAAGTGTGAGCAACTAAAAATTGATACCATAAAGTGTCAAGTCTCTAAATGCTTGCAAGTTGATTTATCATTTAAAGTATTGAATAAATATTTAAATTTAAAGACTAAACTACTTTATACAGAAGTCCATGTAGTTATGTTGCTACTAATAACCATATCATTATGGCCAGTCATAATCTTATTTCAGGCTTTAAAACCATTTAATCATTTTTTTAAAGTTGCAAAAAAATATTCACAGAAGAAATTTGAACCAATGAAATAATGTTGTTTTTTTATGTCATCAAATAAAACAGAAGTGGATAGACTGCATACCAGGTTTTTTGCTTATTGTTTGATATTTTCTGTTTTATTTCCAGAGTTATTACTCACTGGTCTTGAAGGATGGGTTAGTGTATGGGAAATTCAGTGGAGGTAGAAACCCTATCTCAATAAACTCCAAGGAGCGATACAATGACGGGAAGGTTCATACTGTGGCAGTCAGGAAATTGGATAGAAAGTGAGATTGCAGAACTTTACTATAAATGTTTCTATTAATCATTTAAAAGACTGTTTTGATGCATATTATTTAATACAAGTTAGTTTCATTTGTATATAACATCAGATAGAAGGTAAGTTTGCTTCCATGTGGCTATTAAGGATGGGTTGTTGTTGCACAAAAGGGAACAAATAAGGTTCTTCAGCCATTTGATTTACAAATGAAACGATTCGATTTTATCTTGCTTAAGGGATGACAGTTCAGAATAAAACGGAATTTCAATATTTTGCTTCTGAATGTAGCCAGCATGTTCATTCACAAGCTTACATCATAATTATTACACTACTACTTTCAGGATAGAAATTTATGTGGATGACAAGGTGGTTGCCACAGGCAATTTGGACAGACAATTGCGGGACATAGCAGTGAGGGAAGATGGCGGGCTGTACCTAGGCGGTGTCCCAGAGGGCCTGAACGTGGACGATCAAGCTGAGACCAGCAAGTCCCTTGATGGATGCCTAAGCGATGTGGTCATTAATAGAGGGTAGGCCAATTGGTTGTACAAATGTTTGCTAAATTTGCAGTTTGTGTACTCAATTGTATAATGAGTAAAGGTCTGTAATTGATAATGTTAATACATTTCTATGGCAAGTTTTAAATATATTAATACTATTTAATATTGAAGCAATTCAGTCTGCAAAACTAACTTTTTTGTCTTCATAGCCAATGTGGCTATGAAACTTTGGAAATCTCATAGCCAGCAGAACTCTTTCATAGCCAGAAAAAAATTGAAACAATTTACAGTGACATTATCATAAAAGGATGACAACGGTCGTTATATATAGATTGCAAAATGTCGGAGCTTTCAGTTTAAACATTGTTGACCTTAGCAGAACAATAAAAGTGTAATTCTCGGCAGCAAGTGTTTACCAGTAAAAACACAAAGCCGGTGATCACGGGTCGCGATCTTAATCATATGAATGATGAATACCGTTACGTTTATTTCGTAATTTCAAAGCTATTAATAACACACATTCAACCATTTTACTTAATTTATAAAATCGCTTGCACTGTAATTGCATTTATTAGCGTAGACTGTAAGTTCAATTTACCAAAAGTATTACAACATTTTAAATACGTGAGCCGGACTGTACACTCTCTATAACATCTAAGGGAGATCACTAATGATAGAACATTAAGGGAAGTAACCAAGCGGTTTCACTGTACGAATTTACACCTGAGATGCATAAATTGATTATTTATTGGTTTATGTTCTAAGATTTTTTTTCATCGCAATTCAGGCGATCTATATTCAATTTTCTATCGCCAGAGCCGAGATTTCATCGCATTGGCGATCAGACGAGGAGTTATTTTTTCAGACTGGCAATTCATTAAAATAAAAAACTAAATGAAAATAAATTCACAACTTGATAACTTTATACTAATGAAACAACTTTTTGCTCTTGGTGTTAATTTTTATACCCCCACAAACGAAGTTTAGGCGGGTAAATAGGAGTGAGCTTGTATGTCTGTCGGTCCGTATTAAGTGTCTGCTCTCTAATTCATCCGATCTTCACCAATCTTGGTCAGATGTTGTATCTAGATGATGTCTTTGAACATGGGTCATGGCAGGCAAAAAACTAGGTCACTGGGTCACTAAGTGCGTTTTTAACATTGAGCATGGTGTCCGCTCTCTAATTCAAGTAGTTCTCATCCAAACTTCACCAAACGTGGTCAGAAATTGTATTAAGATGATGTCTAGGGCAAGTTTGAACATGTGAACATGTGTCATGGCAGGCAAAAAACTAGGTCACTGGGTCACTTAGTGCGTTTTAAACATTGAGCATGGTGTCTGCTATTTAATTCAAGTAGTTTTCATCCGATCTTCACCACACTTGGTCAGAAGTTGCAACTAGATAATGTTTATGTCAAGTTTCAACATGGGCCATGCCGGGTCAAAAAACTAGGTCATGGGGTCACGTTTAAAAGTGCGTTTTAAGCATCGAGCATTGTTCTGTGTCAATGTGGCATGTGGGGGCATTCGTCACGTCTGTGACAAAGCTCTAGTTTTAATTTGAAGAAGTTGCATAACGTTTAAAATATCTTCATGCTTCTGTCAAGCTTTGCACTAACCTTATTTAAAATAAAAAAGCCAAAGACTAATACTTAATTATTAGGGATGGCAAATAACATAATTGATATTCGCATTTTTTTATTTTTCAAATGTAATTGCCCAAATAAATAATGACCTGCGAGCCGCTTACTAATAAGCAGCAGAAATCATTTGGGATTACATGCTTGATGTGACGTTCTTCGTGTCAAACTGATAACGTGACCCGTATCAGCGTTGATTGCGCAATGCAATATCCACACTCTAAGAAAGGCCCCGAACTGTTGTTTGTCAATGGGGTGCCA
The DNA here is from genome assembly GCF_020536995.1 of Dreissena polymorpha. Lineage (NCBI taxonomy): Eukaryota > Metazoa > Mollusca > Bivalvia > Myida > Dreissenidae > Dreissena > Dreissena polymorpha. The sequence continues at coordinate 35,256,539 of NC_068370.1, forward strand.
ATTAACAGCTTCAATTGACTGGCGAATAATAATTAAGTTTATGTGATAACAGTATGAAAAGCCATTAAAATGTGTGAATTACTCAAATTGCGCAATGCAATATACACACTCTAAGAAAGGACCCAAACTGTCGAAATAAACGAAAATAAGACACACATAAAAAATTATTGCAGCAACATGAAGTTGAATATATTTATAGGGTCTAACAACTGTGTCAGTTTTGTGATGTACTTTGCATGACATATTGATATGTTTCTAATTATAAACGTTCAATATATCGTTATTTTAAAATTTCAAATAAAAATAAAATTCTATGACGTGATGTTTTTCCTTATATTTGTTCTTGAATGTTTGATGTACTTTGCATGCCTTATTGATATGTTTCTTTATATTAACGTTCATGCTATCGTTACTTTTAAAATTTCAGATAAAAATAAAATTCTATGGCATGATGTTTTTCCTTCAATTTATTCCCGATTACAGGATCGGTCATAGTATTAGCCAACAGCGATACAATTATTCGATGGCAACATTAATAAACAGCCTTGTATTAGGCAAGCGGATTTAACTTACAAAACAATGGAACAAGTTTCACTCTTTTCTGATATATTTCGGCTAAATAGACTTTTTCAGAGTTTGTTTTTACAATTAAGCTACATTTGTCTTTCTATTTCTCAACACAACAATTGTATATTCAATTGTATTTCTGTGTCAATTTACATTAATATCCCTACTGGATATGAAACTGAGCAATAGAAGTTTAATCAATCCAGCCGTTTAATGCGAATATTTGAATATTCAATTGAATGGATCTGTGAATATTCGAATACCAATATAGGTATTTGATGCCATCCGTACTAATTATCCCTAGTAGCCACTGCATGCCAGTTGTACGCAAGACTATTGTATCCTTCTAGCATTCTGAACATCAACCAGCCAAAGAAATATGACCGGGCGGACATTGGCCGTTGTAAGCTCATGGAAATGCAGCACGACAGAATGTTGGTAGATCCTGAACCACCATTAGCAAGTGATGCACCAAGCAATATCAGGTAGGTTACCATGGAAACCAAGAGAAAGACTTCACAGGAAATAGTTTCTGTCCATGATTAAGTTCCAATTGATTGTGTATTTGTAATGCCCAATCGAGTTAAAGGGAATAAGCATTGCATTGTCCATCCATATATATGAATGTCTGTATTTCCATAAATCCAGGAGCTTATGTTTGTTATGACCTGGTGGATCAAGCTAAAACGTTTGCATTCAAATGACACCAAGGTGTTGAGGATCAAAATGAAAGGAATTTGACTTCCACAACTTTTAAGCAAAAAGTATTACCCTCTGTTATTTCCACTATAGAATATATACCGGTAGTGGCCTGAAGCTTGTGTTTTTAATTTCTCTTTGTTATTAGTTAAATCACACTCAATCAAACTTTCTCTCTTAATTAACCCTTTATGTGTAGATGATCTTAAAGAAGAGAATTAGGCCATTACTCTTTGTTTTCCAAAATAAAAGACTGACCCCCAAAAAATGTTTTTAACTCCTCATAATCAACTGGCGGAATCATACTCAATCAACTTTCATAGTTTAATTACTCTCATGTGAAGGTGACTTTAAAAGAAAGGAGTTTTGACTGAAACCACAGGAAATGCAGTGGCTTTGTCCAAAAATAAGTTGTGGGGGCATCAGTTTCTGTGGCACATTTCTAGTTCTTTTGTATTTTGCTTTCTGACTTTTACTTACCAATACAGACACTTTGAGGTTGTGGTGTCACAGTGGATTTGGTTAAGGCCTAGCGATTAGGAGGTCCGGGCTTGATCCCCATTGATGAAACGTTCTCAAGATCTTCTCTTAGGACGCACAGTAAACTGAATCTAAATTAGCCTAAAGCTTTTGAAAGATGAAGCTTAAATATATTGGTGTGAACAAAGCTTAATAAGGGTCTTTTGTCCCCTTATTTGGGTAATCACATCAATATTGAAAAAAAAACTGAAAATATTCTTGGATTTACAAGTTTACATGTATATTTGTTTTAATAAGTTACAAAAACAACTTAATTATTTCAGGTTTCAACTCAGTAAGTTACTATAATGCGTAAACTATTATACTGATACAAATCTGTTTGCAGCCCCTCCCAGCCTCCTGCTGCCAATGTGTACTCATTTGATGGAACAGGATACGCAGTGACAGACAAGAACAGATTTCTCTCCCCTCTCATTGCCAATATTATTCTAGACTTTAAGACTTACTGGGATAATGCTTCCCTCTTCTTTGTGGGCAATCCTCAAACAGTATGTTATTTTAGTAATGTTTGTTCATCTGAACGAGAAATATTTTGGACAATTTATACAGTGATGCAGAAATTACTTGTAAACAGATTTGTTTAGTATTCATACATGACTAGAGATGTGCATATTATTCATACTAGCATACAGATATAAATTAATTATGCTTCTGTACATGAAACTGAGATTTAAAGCTTTGGTCACATCCAGAATTTCATGATATAACTTTTCTTATGTTTTAAACTTCAAATTCAAAATGAAGGAATACAATCCATAACACAATTATAATTGTACATTTTGTTTATTATTCCTATTGAAAATCATTACTTAACCCTTTCCCACTCAGAAGCAAAGTAAAAATGGCTATATACAGAATAAAACAAGAACAGCCTGCAAATAACTTGCAGTCTGTTCAGGTTTTATTCTGTTTGCTGCTTATCAGTATCTAAGGGTTGGAAATGAAGTCTTTACAATTTGAATCTAGTAAGAAAGATCTTTACTTAAATCTAACATTCTTAGGGCCTACGAATGCGTCAAAATACGTATCTAAGTGGTGAAGGGTTAATTTGTTCTGAATTCTCACCAATTCATTTTTCATTCCAGTCTGAATTCATGGCAATAGAGCTGGAGAATGGCTTTGTGGTATTCAAGTACTACCTGGGCCAGGGGTCCTATGGGCGTATCCAGTCTGAGATGAAGTACAACCGCAACCAATGGGTGTCAGTGGCCGCTGCACGCAGTGGTCTCCTTGGTAGAGATATGTGTAATAAGGCCTTACCTCTGTCTGCTTTGCTGCTTAGTGACGTGTTGTGTGCTCCTTGTGTTGTCGTAGTGATGTAGAATGCTTGCATGTGTCTGACTGAAATATGTGTAGGAGTATGGGTGAAAGTGTTTTTTTTATGTAATGAAGCAATTAAAGATGTTTAAGTTAAAATAACATTAGTAAATATTTAACTTGTTTTTAAACTTTTATTTTTCCCATTCTCTGTTATAATTTAACTGAATGTTTCACATATTTGTTAAGAATGAATCTCATAATGTTCAGCTGTTTCTTTGATTAGTTACAATTATGTTACAAACATACTTTGTAACCTTAAAGTACATACATTTCTGATTCATATAAGTAATTACGGTGTGTATACATAATGTCAACATTCAGTAAAATATTTGTTCAATGTTTGGCTAAATTTCTGGTTCTGAGATGCATGTAGTTTCTTGTTTTAGTTCTCTCTGCTTTTTCTGTTGCAGTTTCATACAATATCATTTGCTAGAAGATATAAATTGTATAAAGTATTATGCTATATAAAGTATTGCAATTTTTGTACCAACAGTTATTTTTAAACAATATTGTCAATTGCTCAATTGGTGTTGCCAAAGTGAGATAACTTTTTAATTTAATTTCATAAAAAAGTGTTTTCAAGTTACACATAATAGTGTTGTTATATTAGTATTCTTTAAACTGTCTATATAGAAGTACAAGACAATATTTGTGTGTGTGTGTGTGTGTGTGTGTATGTATATGTATATATATATATATTTATATTTATATATCACACTATTTGTTGCATGTTTTGCCTTTGTGTATGATCAATGTTAAGTTGCTAACAAACTAATTAATTAATGTTGAGGTTAATTTTACTAATATACAAGTTTTCCACCTGTTTGAAATAAGCCATTGCAGAGGTGTTAGCCATCTGAAATGATTGTTCTGGTTTTGAATGAAGTTAAATCTAGTTTACCTATGTACCGTTTGGTTGTGTGTTTGTCTTGTGAGTAAGATGCTTGTGGTAGAGATATGCAACTAATATTTCTTGCTTCCTAACCAAATTTTATTATTATTCCATCCATTAACATTGCATCGTTGGGATGGAACTGTTATTAATTAAATTGTATTTATATGGTATTCTTTAGGTTCAACACAATAAACAATACTTAAACAAAGAATCTCATCATGTCTTTTCAAAACAAAACATGATGTGAACATTCCCAAGATAAAAAATATTTTATTAATTTGAAGTCCAGTCCATATTGCTGCTTATTCTCTCGATAGAAATTATGTTAGATGTAAAACTGTTTACAGCGCTTTTTTTTCTTGATTTGGGGAACGGGCCTCGCCTTCCATTTTGGGGGAAAAAATGAACAAAATTGAAAGAGGGAAAGACATTGCCCAAAGTATGAAGTAAGTTTCGAATGGAGGGAAAATTGCATTATTTGTCAGAAATTTTCTGAGGGTAATGGGCCTATCTCTTGAGGGAAGGGACTTATATAAGGTCTTTGCTAAAGAAGGGAAAAAACTATGCTTATAATTACAATCAATGTTCTTTGGTGGTGTTATTTTTATTCATTGACTGTTGCAAAAGTAGCTTTCATATTTGTTCTCAATAATAAATGATAATTATTAAAAATGTTACACATTATATATGAGCGTTTATTTTCCTACTAATATCAATCATGTTTTACACACAGTCACAGTAGATTAGCCAATAGAAAGCAAGCAAGCAGTTTTTTTTATGAACTCACTGGTTTAGAATGACGGTAGAAAAGGTTTTGGTGTTGTAGTATGATCACATAAAGCAACGACTGGAAAACATATTTTTTATATTCAACATTGAATATAACACTGTATGTCATTGTCTTGTTGGACTGAATTCCATTATTCATTTTGTATATTCAGCAGTGTTTAGATAAAGCTAGGTTCAAGTTTCTTGTTAAGTAAATTTCTCATTAATGTCAAGAGGGATTTAATTCAAACTAAGAATGTATTCACCATATTTAAATGACCCCATGGACCAAGTATAGTTACTATAGTTTTGCAATTGTAAATTTGTTTGGCCGTTTCACATATATAATCAGCTTTAAGATTTTGCTAAGCTAGTTTCTTAGGAATGGCATAAGGATTTCATTAAAACTTAAAACATGTATTCACCATATTAATATGACCCCAAAGGCCAAGTTTGGTAACTCTTGATTGAAATTTTTCAAAATACAGGGCCTTTTTATGTAAAAAAAATGTATGTGTACAAAATATGTAGGAACCGTTTTTCTGTAAGCTATTTTCTCAGAAATGGCTTGACGGATATCACTCAAACTTATATTGTGGATTTTTTCGTTTAGAGCCACAAGGTATGAAGTATGATTCAACAGTATGTTTTTGTTTACAGCTGTGCTGAAGGTCTCCAAAGTTGAGAGTCTGATCACCCAGGGTAACCCAGGCGACCGTTTACTGAATGTCTCCATGAATGACCTCTTCTTTGGAGGAATTCCACCTTCCGTTAATTTGGATATTTACAGAAAAGGATCTGGGTAAATTTGTCTTTGATTATTAACCTTTTGCATGGGCTTATGGTGAAAAACATTTCATTTTCAATTATTTAGCAAACATTGTTGGAGCATTTACTTGACAGTTTGACCTTACTTACTTCCTTCCTTCCGTCACACTTTTGTTACAGTTTCTCATAGTGTCTTCAATATTTTACCCATCTCTTACATTATCTAGACGATAACAATATTCTTGCGGAAGGGCAAAACGGATTCAGAAGCGGCCTCTCATGCGAGGATCACGTGTTCACATTAGACAGTATTGTAAAGGACAATAAATCTGTAATCGCTGCATTTATAGACCTGCGCAAATGTTTTGATTTTATCGACCGAGAAATGCTTATGTATAAACTTTTGCTAAACGGATTTGACGGAAAACTTTATAACTCTATAAAAAGTATATATAGCCAAACAGTATTGTGCGTGCAGGTTAATGGTCGTTTAACAGAGTGGTTCCAGTGTTACAAGGGCGTGAAACAGGGAGACAACTTATCGGCGACGCTATTCTCTGTCTTCGTCAATGGCCTAGTAGCGGAAATCAACAACCTTGACCTCGGGGTCATGATCAATGAAACTTCAGTATCCATGTAACTATACGCGATGATATAGTCATCGCCAACTCGGAGGCCGATCTTAAGATTATGCTTAACCAAATGCATGACTGGTGTAAACTATGGAGGGTACTCATCAATACAGAAAAATCTAAAGTCGTGCATTTTAGAAAGGGGCGCACACAACGAATTTAAAACTGGATTAAATGTGCTTGAAATTGTAGACAAATATAAGTATCTGGGCGTAGTAATGCACGAAAAGCGTGATTATAGTTTTCATTGTGAAATGCTTGCAAAAAGTGCCGGAAGAGCTCTCGGATCTATTATAAATAAAATTCATAATATGAAGCAAGCTGGATTTAAAACCTATGAAAAGTTATACAATTCGTGTGTGATACCTATATCGGATTACTGTGCATCCATTTGAGGATTTAAACACTTTCAATCATCAGACAATGTTCACCACCGGGCAATACGGTACTTTTTAGATGTACATAGATTTACGCCTATATTAGCGCTACTGGGTGAAATTGGATGGTTACCGAGCACTTACCGTAGATGGCTTGCAATGATCAGGTTTTGGAACAGACTTGTAAAACTTGACGTAAATAGATTAACCAAACGAGCATTTGATAGGGACAACAGTTCATCAAATAACAATAACTGGTGCAGTGATTTTAAAACAGTAGTGGCTAGTCTTAACCTTACGGATTATTATAACCTTAAACGTCCCATTCCAATGGATATAGCTAAAGAAAACATGACTCAGTTTTACTCAATAATTTGGTCTAGAGAATATGAACATGTTTCAAAGTTAAGAACATATAGAACCTTCAAAACTGACTTTGTTTGTGAAGAATACCTTACACTGAACTTAAAAAGAAATGAACGCGCTTTATTTGCACAATTCAGAACCGGAATTCTGCCACTTAGGGTCGAGACCGGAAGGTATGTGGTTATGTGATCTCTGAAGAATATACTACATGTCAATCAAATAAAGATAAATTAATTGTGTTGGTTAAGTGTCATCCTAGAAAATGTGCGAAATTTGTTGTTAATGCGTTTTATATCAGAAGCAGTATGTTATATTTGTAAAAAATATCTGTTGTATGCAGTTGCGTCATTTTAAACTTTAAAATAATATAATATTGTAAATGAACTCTTAAGTACCATCTACGTATTACATATTTTTTAGAAATATGCCTTCTTAATTGGATAATTTAGTACTACTGAAATTATTCTTATATAGATCTAACTTGGATAAACCTATAATTTCTAATTTATTCATTGAACTCAGCATGTTGCTCAAATATTTTGTTGTCTGTTTGTATAATAATGATCACGTTATATGTTACACTGCCGTTAAGGTGACTTATGCCTATTAGGCCGGGTGTTCTTTTATGCATTGTATATATGTCTGTCAACACCTTGTACGTAAACACATGTCACTATAATAAAAGATTATCTTATCTTATTTGACATGTAGGTACCTTGCATGGATCTCTACCTTTTGATGAGGTTTGAGGTCACTGGGGTCAAGGTCACCGAGGCTTATAATAGATTTTCTCAAGGTCAAACTTTGGTTACAGTTTCTCATAGCGCCTTCAATATTTGACCGATCTCTTATATATTTGGCATGTAGGTACCTTGCATGGTCCTCTACCTTTTGATGAGGTTTGCGGTCACTGGGGTCATTCCGGACACTGATAGGATATTTATTCTGGGGGACTTCAACAAGGTAGTCCTAAATGGTCAGAAGTTTTCTACATTTCGAAACCTGATTCCAAGTCTAACATGTAAGACAGGCAGTGTTTTAGACATGCTGTTTTACAACAGACAGGATCAAGTCATGACTCATATTCAGCCAATCTACTTTAGTGACCATAGTGTTATTTGGGTTGGAGTTCAATTTTAAATAAACGGTGAATGTTTACTATTATTGTCATCAATTATTATAAATACTTGTTTACTTTATAATGACCACAAAGGGAGTTTCCATCGTTTTAAGCGATACTTCTTGTTGTTTGTATGTCACATTCAAGCTTTTAGGCATCTTTATCAATGAAGGACATCAATCTAAATGTGGTTGTTTCAACCTTTTCAAGTCTTACCATGGCTAAAGCTGTTTAAAGTGCAGAATCTGGGGCAGCGATCTAAATCTAATTTTAACTCGCTTTAGAAAATACACAATTATCTGCCACTAATGTATATTTGGGTCTATATTGATGCTTAAAGCCCAGCATGTGGTCAATCTCTTAAATTCTGTTTAACTAATATTAAGTTACCTAAGTCTGTTTTCAATGATTAATATGCAGTATTAATTTGTAGACACCATGTGAGTGGGGACAGTTTTCTGGGCTGCATGCGAAGTCTACAATTGTCAAGTAACGCTGTCAACCTGTGGGATGGCAAATCTACAATAGGAGTCTTGGAGGGATGCAAAGAGAGTGTAAGTGTGCATTCTTTTCTCTTTTGTACCTATACCCACATCCAATATTGTGCATAAAGCTCCTTCAGTAAGTTACTTTACATGATCAATGTTTATTAAATGCACTATTGAAATGTTATAATAAAAAATTGATTGAATAAGTTTTCATGCACACAGATTTTATTGAGATATTTACACTTATACCGAATGTAACCATTTGTTTCTTACTTGAGTTTAGTTTTTATCGTTACTTTTGTTTGTTTATGGTTGCAATAAACTCACCTGTTTTTAGGGTCTGCATTCCATTGGTTTCTATGTTATTCTGGAGTGTGCAGTCCATTGGTTTCTATATTTTTCTAGGGTCTGCGGTCCATTGGTTTCTATGGTAGCGGATTTGCAGAGTACCAGGGAGTGAGCATGATCTCCTCTGAGTCTGATCTCTCCATCTCCTTCTCTACCACCGAGCCTGATGGGCTGCTGCTACTGGCCAAGAATGTCAATGGAGATGTGAGTAGTTACCAGTTGCAGAAGGAACCATGTGAGCTGCGTTCTGTGAAAATGGGGTTTAATGCATGTGTTATGCAGTCCACACAGATTAATCAGGGAAGACACTTTCAGCTTGTATGGAATAATTTGTTCAAAGAAAGTCTACTCTTAGGGAAAGTTTACTTAGCACCAGTAAAGGCGAAAAATGTTGTCCCTGATTAGCATGCATGCATTACACATGCATTAAACCCTGTTTTCCCAGAGCGAGACATATTTGTTGGTTACTGATTGAGATGAGAGAGGTAGCTGTTAAGTGTGAGCAACTAAAAATTGATACCATAAAGTGTCAAGTCTCTAAATGCTTGCAAGTTGATTTATCATTTAAAGTATTGAATAAATATTTAAATTTAAAGACTAAACTATTTTATACAGAAGTCCATGTAGTTATGTTGCTACTAATAACCATATCATTATGGCCAGTCATAATCTTATTTCAGGCTTTAAAACCATTTAATCATTTTTTTAAAGTTGCAAAAAAATATTCACAGAAGAAATTTGAACCAATGAAATAATGTTGTTTTTTTATGTCATCAAATAAAACAAAAGTGGATAGACTGCATACCAGGTTTTTTGCTTATTGTTTGATATTTTCTGTTTTATTTCCAGAGTTATTACTCACTGGCCTTGAAGGATGGGTTAGTGTATGGGAAATTCAGTGGAGGTAGAAACCCTATCTCAATAAACTCCAAGGAGCGATACAATGACGGGAAGGTTCATAATGTTGCAGTCAGGAAATTGGATAGAAAGTGAGATTGCAGAACTTTACTATAAATGTTTCTATTAATCATTTAAAAGACTGTTTTGATGCATATTATTTAATACAAGTTAGTTTCATTTGTATATAACATCAGATAGAAGGTAAGTTTGCTTCCATGTGGCTATTAAGGATGGGTTGTTGTTGCACAAAAGGGAACAAATAAGGTTCTTCAGCCATTTGATTTACAAATGAAACGATTCGATTTTATCTTGCTTAAGGGATGACAGTTCAGAATAAAACGGAATTTCAATATTTTGCTTCTGAATGTAGCCAGCATGTTCATTCACAAGCTTACATCATAATTATTACACTACTACTTTCAGGATAGAAATTTATGTGGATGACAAGGTGGTTGCCACAGGCAATTTGGACAGACAATTCCGGGACATAGCAGTGAGGGAAGATGGCGGCCTGTACCTAGGCGGTGTCCCAGAGGGCCTGAACGTGGACGATCAAGCTGAGACCAGCAAGTCCCTTGATGGATGCCTTAGCGATGTGGTCATTAATAGAGGGAAGGCCAATTGGTTGTACAAATGTTTGCTAAATTTGCAGTTTGTGTACTCAATTGTATAATGAGTAATGGTCTGTAATTGATAATGTTAATACATTTCTATGGCAAGTTTTAAATATATTAATACTATTTAATATTGAAGCAATTCAGTCTGCAAAACTAACTTTTTTGTCTTCATAGCCAATGTGGCTATGAAACTTTGGAAATCTCATAGCCAGCAGAACTCTTTCATAGCCAGAAAAAAATTGAAACAATTTACAGTGACATTATCATAAAAGGATGACAACGGTCGTTATATATAGATTGCAAAATGTCGGAGCTTTCAGTTTAAACATTGTTGACCTTAGCAGAACAATAAAAGTGTAATTCTCGGCAGCAAGTGTTTACCAGTAAAAACACAAAGCCGGTGATCACGGGTCGCGATCTTAATCATATGAATGATGAATACCGTTACGTTTATTTCGTAATTTCAAAGCTATTAATAACACACATTCAACCATTTTACTTAATTTATAAAATCCCTTGCACTGTAATTGCATTTATTAGCGTAGACTGTTAGTTCAATTTACCAAAAGTATTACAACATTTTAAATACGTGAGCCGGACTGTACACTCTCTATAACATCTAAGGGAGATCACTAATGATAGAACATTAAAGGGATCTTTTCACGCTTTGGTAAATTGACAAAATTGAAAAAAGTTGTTTCAGATTCGCAAATTTTCGTTTTAGTTATGATAATTGTGAGGAAACAGTAATTCTGAACATTTACCATGGTCTAATATAGCCATTATATGCATCTTTTGACGATTTTAAAACCTAAAAATTATAAAGCGTTGCAACGCGAAACGATTGAATAATTTGGAGAGTTCTGTTTTTGTCGTTAAATTTTGTGAAACTACGAAGATTGCTTATATAAGGTATAAAATAGGTCACATATGTGTACTCGGCGGAATAGCTCAGTAGGCTAAAGCGTTTTTACTTCAGGACTCTGGCAGGACTCCAGGGGTCACTGGTTCGAAACCTGCTCCGGGCAATGTTCTTTTCCTTTTTTAATTTTATTCTTGATTTTTTACTGGAGCTTTTACGATCCAATGTTTACATTTATCAATATAAAGCATTTAATGAATAAGTTAAAAAAATGCCAAAATCTGTGAAAAGGCCCCTTTAAGGGAAGTAACCAAGCGGTTTCACTGTACGAATTTACACCTGAGATGCATAAATTGATTATTTATTGGTTTATGTTCTAAGATTTTTTTTCATCGCAATTCAGGCGATCTATATTCAATTTTCTATCGCCAGAGCCGAGATTTCATCGCATTGGCGATCAGACGAGGAGTTATTTTTTCAGACTGGCAATTCATTAAAATAAAAAACTAAATGAAAATAAATTCACAACTTGATAACTTTATACTAATGAAACAATTTTTTGCTCTTGGTGTTAATTTTTATACCCCCACAAACGAAGTTTAGGCGGGTAAATAGGAGTGAGCTTGTATGTCTGTCGGTCCGTATTAAGTGTCTGCTCTCTAATTCATCCGATCTTCACCAATCTTGGTCAGATGTTGTATCTAGATGATGTCTTTGAACATGGGTCATGGCAGGCAAAAAACTAGGTCACTGGGTCACTAAGTGCGTTTTTAACATTGAGCATGGTGTCCGCTCTCTAATTCAAGTAGTTCTCATCCAAACTTCACCAAACGTGGTCAGAAATTGTATTTAGATGATGTCTAGGGCAAGTTTGAACATGTGAACATGTGTCATGGCAGGCAAAAAACTAGGTCACTGGGTCACTTAGTGCGTTTTAAACATTGAGCATGGTGTCTGCTATTTAATTCAAGTAGTTTTCATCCGATCTTCACCACACTTGGTCAGAAGTTGCAACTAGATAATGTTTATGTCAAGTTTCAACATGGGCCATGCCGGGTCAAAAAACTAGGTCATGGGGTCACGTTTAAAAGTGCGTTTTAAGCATCGAGCATTGTTCTGTGTCAATGTGGCATGTGGGGGCATTCGTCACGTCTGTGACAAAGCTCTAGTTTTAATTTGAAGAAGTTGCATAACGTTTAAAATATCTTCATGCTTCTGTCAAGCTTTGCACTAACCTTATTTAAAATAAAAAAGCCAAAGACTAATACTTAATTATTAGGGATGGCAAATAACATAATTGTTATTCGCATTTTTTTATTTTTCAAATGTAATTGCCCAAATAAATAATGACCTGCGAGCCGCTTACTAATTAGCAGCAGAAATCATTTGGGATTACATGCTTGATGTGACGCTCTTCGTGTCAAACTGATAACGTGACCCGTATCAGCGTTTATTGCGCAATGCAATATCCACACTCTAAGAAAGGCCCCGAACTGTTGTTTGTCAATGGGGTGCCAATTAACAGCTTCAATTGACTGGCGAATAATAATTAAGTTTATGTGATAACAGTATGAAAAGCCATTAAAATGTGTGAATTACTCAAATTGCGCAATGCAATATACACACTCTAAGAAAGGACCCAAACTGTCGAAATAAACGAAAATAAGACACACATAAAAAATTATTGCAGCAACATGAAGTTGAATATATTTATAGGGTCTAACAACTGTGTCAGTTTTGTGATGTACTTTGCATGACATATTGATATGTTTCTAGTTATAAACGTTCAATATATCGTTATTTTAAAATTTCAAATAAAAATAAAATTCTATGACGTGATGTTTTTCCTTATATTTGTTCTTGAATGTTTGATGTACTTTGCATGCCTTATTGATATGTTTCTTTATATTAACGTTCATGCTATCGTTACTTTTAAAATTTCAGATAAAAATAAAATTCTATGGCATGATGTTTTTCCTTCAATTTATTCCCGATTACAGGATCGGTCATAGTATTAGCCAACAGCGATACAATTATTCGATGGCAACATTAATAAACAGCCTTGTATTAGGCAAGCGGATTTAACTTACAAAACAATGGAACAAGTTTCACTCTTTTCTGATATATTTCGGCTAAATAGACTTTTTCAGAGTTTGTTTTTACAATTAAGCTACATTTGTCTTTCTATTTCTCAACACAACAATTGTATATTCAATTGTATTTCTGTGTCAATTTACATTAATATCCCTACTGGATATGAAACTGAGCAATAGAAGTTTAATCAATCCAGCCGTTTAATGCGAATATTTGAATATTCAATTGAATGGATCTGTGAATATTCGAATACCAATATAGGTATTTGATGCCATCCGTACTAATTATCCCTAGTAGCCACTGCATGCCAGTTGTACGCAAGACTATTGTATCCTTCTAGCATTCTGAACATCAACCAGCCAAAGAAATATGACCGGGCGGACATTGGCCGTTGTAAGCTCATGGAAATGCAGCACGACAGAATGTTGGTAGATCCTGAACCACCATTAGCAAGTGATGCACCAAGCAATATCAGGTAGGTTACCATGGAAACCAAGAGAAAGACTTCACAGGAAATAGTTTCTGTCCATGATTAAGTTCCAATTGATTGTGTATTTGTAATGCCCAATCGAGTTAAAGGGAATAAGCATTGCATTGTCCATCCATATATATGAATGTCTGTATTTCCATAAATCCAGGAGCTTATGTTTGTTATGACCTGGTGGATCAAGCTAAAACGTTTGCATTCAAATGACACCAAGGTGTTGAGGATCAAAATGAAAGGAATTTGACTTCCACAACTTTTAAGCAAAAAGTATTACCCTCTGTTATTTCCACTATAGAATATATACCGGTAGTGGCCTGAAGCTTGTGTTTTTAATTTCTCTTTGTTATTAGTTAAATCACACTCAATCAAACTTTCTCTCTTAATTAACCCTTTATGTGTAGATGATCTTAAAGAAGAGAATTAGGCCATTACTCTTTGTTTTCCAAAATAAAAGACTGTCCCCCCAAAAAATGTTTTTAACTCCTCATAATCAACTGGCGGAATCATACTCAATCAACTTTCATAGTTTAATTACTCTCATGTGAAGGTGACTTTAAAAGAAAGGAGTTTTGACTGAAACCACAGGAAATGCAGTGGCTTTGTCCAAAAATAAGTTGTGGGGGCATCAGTTTCTGTGGCACATTTCTAGTTCTTTTGTATTTTGCTTTCTGACTTTTACTTACCAATACAGACACTGTTTCTACATGTATGCTATCAGATCTACAGCATGCACTGATGTACGTATACTTGCACATTTTCATGTCATTTTGATGATCTGTACTGGGTAGCTGGATAACATTTGACATGCTTGGTATTTCATGTATGTACAGCTTTACACTAACTGGTAGTTTTGGTGACTAGTTTGGTCCTTTGGATAAAAATACCATGTACCGCGGTTCTTAGTTTTTAGATGTGAAAAAAGAAGAAAGAAAAAAGACAAGACTGATATAGGCTGCTAATATAAACAATTTATAATGTGTCTGTACATTTTTAAAAAAAAATTTTATTAAAAATGATGAACAAAATGTTACTAGTACTAATGTTGTTTATTTGTATTCTATGAATCACAAATGTTCAATTCTATTACACAACCCAATCAATGTTTCTTGACAGAATGTTGGAGGTGGAGCCCATGTCCCGCAAGGTGAAGCCCACCAAAAACTCCCTGCAGGACAAAATGGGAACCCCAACATCAGGGCCTACACCTTGTGCCACAGTTGCCAGAAGTGTTGACTTCCAGGTCGATGCCCTCACATTCGGAGAGGCAGACATGAGCTTTCATCAGATCAACACCAGCAAGAAAGAAATACTCAGAAAGTTAGCATTGCCAATTAGGAAATCATTTCACTGAAGAGCTCTGTTAAATTAGTTACATTCTGGAAGCAAGTTGCAATTAGTAACTTAACATTTTGTTATTTTTAACAAGAAATATAACCTGTTTATGTTTGGTAACTTAATTATAAGGATTTTTTTAGGGTCATATTAGCGTCCCATTGCAAATATGATATCAAATCATGCAGTTTTTGCCCTTTTGCTGATTATATCTTAATGCCCTTGGTGTTATGAAAATTCTTGAATCGAGACTGATACTCTAACATGAATGGAAGACTTTGTAAATAACTTTGCACAAATATTAACAAATGTGTTGTGTCCCTCCCAGGTAGTTACATGGTGAACTTCATACTTTGTGGTCAAAGGTTACTAGATCAAAATTCAGCACTTATTTTCAAAGCAAGTTTTCTTTTCTATAAATTAAGCACACATTGAACACTTTTCAAATGTTAACAAAATTTTCACCTTTCTCATGCCGTTTGTCTTGCAAAATTACTATAAATAGCAATATCATAAAAGTCGTGTTATATATATGAACTGATTATTATTGCCGTCCATCTGTATTAAAGCTCTATGTGGGTGTTGTTATTATTTGTTGTCAGTTGTAGCTCTTATTTTGTTTATTAATTAATACCCTCATTCATTCTGTGACATGCTTAATTTCAGATTTGAAATTAGTTTGGACTTCAGAACTTTCTACCAGAATGGTCTTCTCATCTATCTTTCTAACTTGGACCACACAGAGTTTGTAGCAGCACAAATAAAAGACCATGTTCTTGTTCTAGTATTAACTCGAAATGACGATATTAAGGTAGTAACCGTGAATACAAGCACAAGTTTGGCAGATGGTCAGTGGCACAACGTGAAGGTTGATAAGAACCTGCAGAGGATATCAGTGGTTGTCGATGGCAATGAGGAGAATATGGGCTCAAGAAAGATTGCCAAGGTGTTGAAGGTGGAACCACCATTGTTTATCGGTGGAGTGCCAAGTAGCTTCAAACCTCTTCTCAATGAAAATGTGGTATGTATTGAATAGGCATTTTTACCATTGTTGATATGGTATTGACTATTTAAAAAACAAAACTTTTATTGCATTTTACACAATGTTGTGCAGAAATAATTTAGTAATTGTGCGAATACAAATTTGACCTTCGTCATCAAAAAAATGGGTCATATGCTTGTGTGTAGCTCCAGACCAGCCTGCGCAATGAATGCAGACTTTTTAGGAGCTACACTGTCCCCTTATGAGACCATGAAACCTTGCGTGACCCTTTATCAGAGAATGAAGCTCCTACCAGTTTACATCTTATGTTTGATGTCGTTTATGGGGTTTATTGATAATGAATAAATGATAACATCACAATTAAGTAAAAATTTACAAAATTGCATAGAATAAAAATATTTCTTTTAAAACTGAAAAACTACAACAGGATATAATTATTCTTTTGTGTTTGAACAATAAAACTCTATGAACACAACAAAAACTTATTGTTACTTTTTCCTTGCCCGGGTCAGGTGGCGCACAGTGTTCGAGGCTGTATTCGTGGTCTTAAGATAGATGGGGACAGCAGGCCGTCCAGTGAGGCAACTCTCGCCAGTGGTGTTGAGAAGTGTTATGCCAAGGTGGAGAAGGGAGCCTACTTCAACGGGGAAGCCTGGGGCTTGTATGGTATGTTGTTCAGGGATAGGACGTTGGTGAAATTGTCTTGAACACTGTACTAAATTAACTTTTCAACTTGGCACACAAAAGAGAACTTCATGTTCAAATTTGATAAATGAGATAAATTCTGTGTGCAAACCAATTGAAACTAGGTGCACTAGTTTTGTTGTACATTTTGTTCAAGATTTCATGTGATACTTGTATGTTTCGATGTTGTTTACATGTTGAGCATTTAGAGAACAAATAATGCTGTTTACACATGATTATGGTACTACAGTAAACACTGAAAATTCAGGATAATGCAATTGAAAGGGTTTAAACCACTAGATGGTGTCATAAGCAGAGAGCCAAAACCCATTTTTTTTCTATTGAATACCATTTGTAACAGACAACATTATATTTTGGGGTTTTATGCCCCCCGGTAGGGTGGCATATAGCAGTCGGACTGTCCATCTTTCAGCTTGTCCGAAATTCTGTTTTCCAGAGGTTTAAAACCAGTGCTAATGAGCTGATTTTTTTGGTATGTGAATCAACCTCCAATGACCTACAGATGAAGTGTGCAATTCGTTCTGGTCCATTGATTTTTTTGCGACGTGATTGGCTTTGGACTTCGAAATTCACTCTATAATAAATGTTTTCTAGAGGTTTTTTTTACAAAATACTTTTAGATAATAAGCTGATTTTTAGCTCGGCGTTTTCAATGAAAACCCGAGGTATTGTAATAGCCAGCTCGTTGTGTCTTCCGCCGTCCGCGTCGTGCTAAAACCTTAACATTGGCTCTAAAATCAAAGTGCTTCCACCTACAACTTTGAAACTTCATATGTAGATGCACCTTGATGAGTTCTACATGCCACACCCATTTTGGAGTCACTAGGTCAAAGGTCAAGGTCACTGTGACCTCTTTAAAAAACATCTGACAAGCAGATATGCAGTGCTCTTGTTTAAAATTGAATTTAAGTTCATGTCTTACAGATGAAGTGTGAGTTTTGTTCTGTACCATTGATTTTTGGCAAAGTTATGGACCTTGGACTTGTTTCCTCTCAAATATCTGCAGTTTGGCTTAAAAGCGCAGTAGCTGCATTGTGTTTCACAAACACAGGTCTTGATTTACAGGCTTTTTTAAATGACATTTATCACTTATCATAAGTCTTATGTGCATGCCGGTTTAAAGTGTTTTTGCTGTTTCAGATGACAAATTCAGTGTAGGACAAAAATTCAAAATGGAGCTCGACTTTAGAACCAATAAAGCAGATGGTATCCTTGTAAATATTACCAGTCAGAATCTCAAGAATTCCATTGGACTTGAGATCAGCAAGGGAAAGGTAGTTACCATTTTGCTTCATATTCTGCAATTTAATTGTTTTGCTAAATAGTCGATGTCAAAAATAATTTTTACTTCTTACATCTTGCTATATATTACTGCAAGCATCTGGGATTATTTCTGTTACAAGTTCTAGCTTTACATGCAGTTCTAACAAATGTCTAGCCCAATAAGAGATTCCCGGTGTATGTCTTCTGTACATAAATATAATTTCACATGCCGTAATAACTCTAAGTTTTTGGACGTTTAAAATGTAGATACAAAATGTATGAGTGTCCGAAAATTTAGAGACATAAATGTTATGTTTGTGTGTCAATTATTATATTGAAATAAAACCAATTAATAAATTTGCAATAATTGTAATGTGTTGCTCTCTTTTTTTTCTCTGCTTCAAATAAAATACAACTTCACTTATTTGCAGTCTCTTGCCTGAAATGGTATATAAAACATCATAAAAAAACACTGCTTCCTGATTATGATAGCATTTCAAATGCTGTTGGGTGGAACCATTGTTTATTACCGGTAAACATGGCAATCTACCCAATAACGCAATTGTAATGGTCCATTGCCCTCAGGGCATTCTTAGACAGGCTTTATAACCATAATCGGGTTGTAAAACTCCATGATCGAAGGGTCCCAGATAAGCGAAAACAGGGCAGAAATCTAATAAAATAGCGCTGTAAAATATACTGTCCGAAAAATTGGAGTCATTAATTATGGATGAAAACCCGAATGTCCAAAATTATAGTCACGAAAAATAATTATTTTGGTGAAAAAGGGGTTGTCGGAAAACTTAAAGTGTCCCAAAACATAGAGTAATTACGGTAGATATAACTATGAAAAATTACAGTTCTGCAGTTTGATAATACTTTCTAATATGGTGTTCATGTTAGTTTTCCCAATTCAGATGACATTTCCTGCAAAACAAGAGTGCAACATTAAAATGGATGAGAACCCACAACTTGAATCTTACTGGACCAATTTCCAACACAGTGAAACAAATATAGTATTTGTTGCAATTACTATTTTACTTTGTAATATTCTTTATTGTTGCTTCTCAGGTGATATTTACCGCTGTTATTGCTGGGCAACAGTTCAGTTTAAAATCCCAAAATGGATTCTGTGACAATGTGTGGCACAAGGTCAAGGTAGGGATGGAGAAGAGAACTATCGCCATGCAGGTGGATGATGGGGAGATATACCAGGACACTCTCGCAGGGGACATCACTCTCAGCAATCTGAGGGCCCCACTTTACCTAGGAGCAACGCCAGGTAAATAGCATTGACCAACAAGGTTTCCGTATTTGTCTGTGAGTTGTTAATTTCATTGATATCTCAGTTAATTGATGATATGAAGGCCAATATTGGAGAAAGTCCATGCATTGCAATAATTGATCAATATAGCTTTTGATTGTTTGGTACTTTCATAGATAAACCTAAAGACTAATAAGAAAGAAATCTTCCTTTCTGAGTTTGTGTTTGATCAGGCAGCTGCCATACAGTTTTTATTCTTACTAAATATGGAAAGCAACCGTGCACTCTTTTTGCGCTGAAGGGCTGATAGAAATAGCACTGACCAAAGTGAATTTTTCATCTGGAAATACCTGAAATTAGTCCAATATACAAAACCTTTCACGGCTTCAACTTTTGAACATGCTAGGAATAAAGAAGCATTCATCTTAATTGCATGGCATATTCGTTTGTGGGGGTATATAGGAGTGAACTTGTTTGTCGATCGGTCGGTAAGTAAGTAGGTCTGTCGGTCAGTATTAAGTGTCCGCTTTCTAATTCAAGTAGTTTTCATCCGATCTTCACCAAACTTGGTCAGGAGTTGTATCTAGATGATGTCTAGGTCAAGTGCGAACATATGGGCCTTGCTGGGTCAAAAACTAGGTCACGGGGTCACTAAGTGCGTTTTAAACATTAAGCATGTTGTCCGCTCTCTAATTCAAGTAGCTTTCATCCGATCTTTACCAAACTTGGCCAGAAGTTGTATCTAGATAATGTCTAGGCCAAGTTCCAACATAGGCCTTGCCGGGTCAAAAACTAGGTCACGGGGTCACTTAGTGCGTTTTAAACATTCAGCATGTTGTCTGCACTCTAATTCAAGTAGTTTTCATCCGATCTTCACCAAACTTGGTCAGAAGTTGTATCTACATGATGTCTAGGCCAAGTTCGAACATGGGCCTTGCAGGGTCAAAAACTAGGTCATGGGGTCACTTGGTGCGTTTTAAACATTCAGCATGTTGTCCGCTCTCTAATTCAAGTAGTTTTCATCCGATCTTCACCAAACTTGGTCAGAAGTTGTATCTAGATGATTTTAAGGCCATGTTCGAACATGGGCCTTTCCGGGTCATAAACTAGGTCACGGGGTCACTTTGTGCGTTTATTAACAATCAGCATGTTGTCCTCTCTTTTATTCAAGTAGTTTTCATCCGATCTGCACCAAACTTGGTCTGAAGTTTTATCTAGATGATCTGAAGGCCAAGTTTGAACATGGGCCATGCCAGATCAAAAACTAGGTCATAGGGTCACTTAGTACGTTTTACGCATTTAGCATGGTTTCCGCTCTCTATTTCAGGTAGTTTAAATCCGATCTTCACCACACTTGGTCAGAAGTTGTAACTAGATGATGTGTAGGTCAGGTTCGAACATGGGCCATGCGGGGTCAAAAACTAGGTCACGGGGTCACTTAGTGTGTTTTAAACCTTATCATGTTGTCCGCTCTCTAATTCAAGTAGTTTTTATCCAATCTTCACCAAAATTGGTCAGAAGTTGTATCTTGATAATGTCTAGTGCAAGTTTGAATATGGGTCATGCCGGGTCAAAACAAGGTCACGGGGTCACTTAGTGCATTTTAAACATCACAATGTTGTCAGCTCTTGAATTCAAGTAGTTTTCATCCGATCTTCACCAAACTTGGTCAGAAGTTGTATCTAGATGATGTCTAGGTCAAGTTTGAATATGGGTCATGCCGGGTCAAAAACTAGGACACGGGGTATCTTAGTGCGTTTTAAACCTCACCATGTTGTCTGCTCTCTATTTCAACTAGTTTTCATCCAATCCTCACCAAACTTGGTCACAAATTTTATCTAAATGATCTCTAGGACAAGCTTGAACATAAGCCATGCCGGCCTAAAACTAGGTCACATGATCACTAAGTGCGTTTTTTAACATTCAGCATGGTGTCTGCTCTCTAATTCAAGTAGTTTACATCCGATCTTCACCAAACTTGGTCAGAAGTTTTATGGAGATGATCTTAAGGCCAAGTTAGAACATGGACCTTTCTGGGTCAGAAACTAGGTCAAGGGGTCACTTAGTGCGTTTTAAAAATTGAGCATGGTGTCCGCTGTTTTTTGTGAAGACGACATGCAAAATATTATGTGTCAATGCGGCATGTGGGGGTATTCGTCACGTCTGTGACAAAGCTCTAGTTATCACTGAACAGGCTTCCTTGATGTCTCAATGTTGATGAAACTTGGTAACAATGTTATTGTTTTTATGCCCCCGGTAGGGTGGCATATAGTTTTTTATATGACCGTCCGTCCAAAAACTTTTGGACATAACTTCTGCAAAATTGAAGATAGCAACTTGATATTTGGCATGCATGTGTATCTCATGGAGCTGCACATTTTGAGTGGTGCAAGGTCAAGGTCATCCTTTAAGGTCAATGGTAAAAAAATGGACCAAAACAAAACGGCGTAATAGGGAGCATTGTGTTTCTGACAAACACATCTCTTGTTTACAATACCTTAGCTACATCCCAGTAAGGTCACCAGTTCAAGATTTGATCTGTTTAACATTGAACTCAGGCTAGTGCTTCAAGGAGATGATGGTCTCCTTGTTTTATGTCACATTTTGGCACTAATATGCCTGTTTAGTTTTTGTTTAATGACTTGTTATGAAATTGAAATGAATAGCAGAACATTGGTTTATCTAAATAAAGAATATTACGAGTTGTACTAAGTTTTTAGTTGAAAGATTTTTTATAAAGAATAGCTTAAGTTTAGTTTAAACCTATTTATTTTAGATTGATTGCATAGAAAGCCTAAGGCTAACTTGAAAGGCTATCGAGAGCTTAAGTTTAAACAGTAATAAGTTGTATTATAATGTTACCCCATGCATTTACTTGAAGAGAAAGTGTAAATAAACTTATGTCTAAAGGTTAATGTTGAAGCATAATGTTTGCATAATTACACAAGATCGCCATAAGGATATGAATTCCATCCAAAAAAATCATCATTTGATAATCAAATGCAATAGACATTATGTTGGCTTGGCTGCAGATTAGCATTTGTCAAATAATTTAATATTGCAGTAATTATACAGCTAAAGCAAATCAAATTCTCTTAGTTGTTATTTTTAATATTTCCTAATTTTCAGACGTTTTTGCAAAAGTAGCGTCCTCCAGACATCGTGGTTACCAAGGATGCATGCGAGATGTGATAATCAACAACAAACAGGTCAACTGGTTTGACCTTCAGAGGTCGTTCAGTCTACAGAAAACTGCCTGTCCAGTAGCATAACATCAGATGCTGTGATAAATCTTCACAGTCTATGGTTCTAATAACTTTAAATTGTAAGGTGTTTTAACAACATAAACAGTAGGCAGCAGGTTCCTTTATTGTTCTTAAATGATTTAATTGTAACATTTAATGTGTCGTTTTTAGCAAATGTTAACTTCATTTTTACCAAAAGCTATTTTTTTATTAGGCAGTTTTAAATTTTCAACTGTTTCCTATTGTTCTATTACTGTTGTTTGCATCTTTGCATAGTGTTTATACACACATTTGAGTCTATGAATGAAACATTATGTGATAATAAATACTGATAACCAGTTTTCTATCAACATACAGATTTTTGGTGTTTAATAATATAATGGCTGTTAAAATCAAATGATTTAATGTGCGAAACACAAACACACAAAATATGTATTTAGCACAGCATTTGTTGTTGTTTTTAAGGTATTTTATGAAGTTTTGTCCACCTTATACGTTTGGACTTGGACTGTCTAAATTTCATATCAATATTGTGATTTACAGAAACAAGTATGTATAATTATCCGTGTTCTTTTATTTTTTGCAAGCAATCATTAAGGAGAGTCGCATTTTAGAGGGGGTAATTTGTTAGTTTAAAGTATCCCTTGCTATGCCAAAGAACTTTCAGGTTGTATTTTCAAATAGTTCACAAATGAATTTGTAACTTGTATTTCAAATAAACAGGAACCACTTTTACCCACTCTTGCGCCCACCAATCAATTAATAGTTGTAGTAGTTTTTCAGCATTGCCAACCTATTACATGTATATCTTTCATATGTGATATTTATTCTTATGTATAAAGATAATAAATATTTTTTGTAAATTACTATTTTATAGATGGTTTCTATTCACTTATTAGTTACATGTATCATGTGTAGATTATCAATTAGAAGTACGTGTAGATATGCAATTTTAGTGTACATGACGTTTTTTATCATTTTCGTTGTTCTGGCTAAAAATATTGCTTTTTTATACGAATATCTTCATAGGTCTATCATCATTATTGCTTAGGTTGCTTTTGTAACTTAAAAACGAAATTATCAAAGTCATTTACATTTCCAAACACGAAAAATCGATTTCATATGATATGTTTTACAGAACACATTCAAAATCTAAACGCTAATCGTTATAATTTCACATTCAATAAACATGCATGGTACAATTAGTATGCGTTTGTTTTTATTTGTCACGGGACTGAATTTGTGAAACAGATCCTCTACGCTTATTTCTGTCGAGCTCGAATGCAAAAAACTCGATATATACTAATGGAGGATGCAGTATCCGACTGGCTATCATGGTTTCAATAACTAAAAAAACATCAGTCGGTTAAAAACAAACACTTTCCCATATAATTGCGAACGCTTCTAGTTCAGAATCCGGCGTTTTATTGCTAGTATAAATGTCGACTGAAATTAACTAGCAATATCTTGGTAAAACTTAACGATTGTGTTTATGCGCTCGTAGACAATTTTAAGATACGTGTACGTGACAACAATATTTCAAGTTTTTATGCTCACCGAAAATTTTCGGGGAGCATATAGTTGCCAGTTTAAAGTTCCTTACTTCCTTCCGTCACACTTTTGTTAAAGTTTCTCATAGCGCCTTCAATATTTTACCGATCTCTTACATATTTGGCATGCAAATACCTTGCATGGACCTATACCTTTTGATGAGGCCACTGGGGTCAAGGTCACCGAGACAAATTTTTCCGTCACAGTTTTCTTACAGTTTCTCATAGCACCTTCAATACTTTTCCGATCGCTTACATATGTGTCATGTAGGTACCTTGCATGGACCTCTACCGTTTGATGAGGTTTGAGGTCACTGGGGTCAAGGTTACCAAGGCTAAAAATAGATTTTTCCATCACAATTTTGTTACAGTTTCGCATTGAACCTTAAATATTTGTCCGATCTCTTACATATTTGGCATGAAGGTACCTTTCATGGACCTCTACCTTTTGATGAGGTTTGAGGTCACTGGAGTCAAGGTCAACGGGGCTAATAATAGACTATTCCATCACTATTTTGTTACAGTTTCTCATAGCGCTTTCAATATTTTACCGTTCTCTTACAGTTTTGTCATGTAGGTACCTTGCATGGACCTCTACCTTTTGATGAGGTCACTGGGGTCAAGGTCATGGTCGCCGAGGCTAAAGATCGATTGTTCTGTCACAATTTTCTTACAGTTTCTCATAGCGCCTTCAATAGTTTTACCGATATATATATATTTGGCATGTAGGTACCTTGCATCGACCTCTACCCTTTGATGAGATTTGAGGTCACTGGGGTCAAGGTCACCGAAGCTAAAAATATATATAAAAAATTGGTGTTTATTAATTAGCACATAGATTGACAAAGCGGATCATCAGGGAGCATCCATCAGTTTAACTGATATTCTTGTTTCATTAACGCTCGATTTGTCATTGTCGGCTCGAGTACTACTTAAATGTACCCCGGGTACTCTTTAAGTATACTTAAATGTACCCAGGGTACGAAAAATTACCAAAACGTACCCGGCCAATTTAGAGTACCCAAGTTGTATTCCCGCCAAAAATCCGAAAGTTGTAAAACGCGCTATGGAAAACGAAACAGAATTCACCTCGAAAAAACCTGCATAAACATCCTTTTTGTATTATGAGTTTCAAATATATAGAGGTCATTGTACACAATTTTGACATATATACTACCATAATTATTTGGGAAAAAAACGACAACGACCAATTTAGCGTAAGAACTCCCGAGTTCATTTTAGTATGTTTACTGCAACCGGGGTACATTTAAGTATACTTAAGAGTACCCGTTGTACACTTAAGTAGTACCCGAGCCGACAATGACCAATCTAGCCATATGCTCGATTTACCACCGATTAATCTACCAGACCGTATGTTCAAAGCAAGCGCTCGCCGAAGAACGGTAAGAGATGAAAGTTTTAAATGTTTGAGCTCAAAACAAAACCACATTTATACCAGGTATCTATACATAAAGGTTCCTGATAAAACGCAACTTTATTTCCCATAAAAGTATATTCAGCTAATTATTAATATCACTCGCCAGTGTGATGTGATCGCAGGATAGACCGAGTAGAGCTAAGTATCCAATACACCGGTAGTTCCAGTTACCTTTTTAACTTTCATTCCAAGGTTTAACATATTCCCAACTTCCCATGCATCATTTGTTGCATAATCAACAGTACGGTGTGTGTTCTAGAACATTCAGTGATCAAAAACTAGTACAGGGAACGGTTATACAACTTCTTCCATTCTTACGCAACGGTCAAAGGTTGTAAATCAACTTCCCATACAGCGTACAGTCTGACAGCAACACAAAATCAAAGCGCTGAAAGTTTTGTATTTGTTTAATCAGATTGAACTGGAGTATCGCAAACTGTTGTAAACCAATTTTAGATCTTAACATGTCCGTATAAGTATGACATACATAAATATATCATTATTTAAACACCGTCTTTGTTACTTTTAAAAAATTGTTTTAAACATACATTTGCATATTGTTATCAACTTCATCATCAAGATGCTGCGTGAGCTTCAGAAAAAAATTATTCACGCCAAACCGCACATCTGTCCGCATATAACAGAAGGTGCGATTTCATAATTGTTTAACAATGACCAGGTGACAATGACGTTTCATATCGCCCTATTCTGCATGACTGTACTTCACAGCTTCATAACGTATAAAATGTATCTGTTTTCGGAAAGTATTTTGTTTGGTTCTGACATACATTTTGACGGAGAAAGCTAAGATGGTTAAATATATCATAAAACTTGTACGGAATATAAACTGGAGGCGTGAGCATAGTTAACATTAAGTGCGACTGAACTGGAAATTCTACTCTGCAATATTCAGGTTATTAAACTAATCCACATGTGGATCCGCTACGGTTCAAGTTGGTAGAACAGTTCCAGGAATACTTATCCGTTATGTTTTGTGTTATGATGTACATGTAAGTTATCGTCAATCGAACCATTGCTGTTGTTGTTGGCAACGGCCTTAAACAATTCTTATTTGAATCAATTAAGTTTTATGAGACATTTCAATATTGTAGTTTTTGCCGCCGTACTTTGGTGTGTTGATGCTTTGCAATCATTGAGAGAGATTCTTGAAAAAGACTCCATATAATTTAAATTACATATATTATGCTATAATATGAGAGACATTGAAGGATTCAACTAACTGACGGTTATAATTAAGTGTTGTTGTCGTTCTTTGTTATAGCCCATTAAATATACTAATTCGGATTCAAAAGTGCTTAACATTATTATTATTAAATTGTTAACCAATTAAATAAATTGATCTCAACGCCTGATTGTGTTAATAACTTTGGTATTCTTAATATAAACAATGGCATTCTAAAGCCTGTGATTTGCATGTTTTGCATGATAACGTTTCGCTTGAAACAAACTTACACGTATCCTTAAAAGATTCAAGAGATATTCTATATAATGGTGGAGCATGCCTTATTTCATTGGATTTCACACGACATGCAATCTGTATGTTGTTTACAATGCAATTTGAGAATATTATAGCACTGTTTAACATGTCAAATCATTTCAAGTGCATGTGTAAACGTATCATTTTATTATTTTTGGGAAGCAATGCCGTTGCTTTCAAAGCTTCAACATTATTGGTTATTTCGACGGAAAATTCAGCAACAACTGTAGGGCACACCTACGATGTTTGTTTCCAGTTCATCGATACGTCTGAGAAGGGAATGTCTACTGTTTGTTTAATACATGAGAAAAAGTTGATTTGTCGCATTGTTAACAAATTTTAACAGTCGATTGACCTAGACCAGAATCTCGAAAGGATACTGTCTGTAGGTTGGTCCGATCTTATTTTTGGCTAAAGTGTGGACGAGAACCCGATATTTCAACAAGCAGATGGAAATGGTTTTGCGTATCCGATGAAGCTGCTGAAATACATTCCTCCTAGTGCATAAGCACATTTTGACTGACAAAAAATCCGAAAAAAACGTTTTGGATTCGTCCGATGCAAATAAACAAATATTTTATTAATAAAACACGTCCCCAAAGTGTTTCTTACAGAAATGACGTCACACAAGTTACGTCATAAATTGCGTAATCGAGTGGACGAAAATAAAAATACGGAAAGCTGGTTCGGTGTATTTAAAAAAGAATCGTATAAGGATGATATGTAAAAGACCTACAAAAGATAACACACGTAAGAGCGTTTGTTGTGACATTCATGATCTGTATCAATAAATTTCAAAGGTCCAATACTTGAACATATTAATCGGCGCGTAGGAATATGTACTTTCGGCCAGGTGATCTACTGCCGGAAATCAACTAGTTTATTCGGTCAATACTTCATTAGGTAAATGTTTGCAACCGTGGAAGGATATTAGTAAATTTACGAACACAAACATCATAACCTATCTTTTACTTTCGTTCGGCCTGGTGAACTTTGATGAACCGCAAGTACCTAGGTAAGCGTGTATAAGCAATATTTTCTACGACTGGAGATGCATTTGCAGCTAAGAAGCGATGGGTAAAATAACATTCTCGTTCATATTGTTGTGTATCTGTGTTGGACTGAGTGTCGCGCGTCCCCGCCGCTATCCCGGAGCCGGTCACGAGTGGAGATGGGGCAAGGTGCGCGGTTCAGACAAGGGCAGGCACATTGGCGCTTCTTTAGATCCTACATTCGGCACTCTTATGAAGCAAAACTTAAAAATGCCCGAGGATTGGGTCCGGTCGCAGCGGGGTATGATGCATCAGACATTCGGGAACCGTTTTGAAATCGGCCCGGGAAAGTTTGGGTTAGGATTTGGTGGAGAATTCCGTATTCCAGAGTAAGTATTGAATGATATAGTATGCTGCCTTACATGCATACAACTCTTAAATTAATATCATATGCGTTTTAAGGATCGTCTTCTTTTTAAATCGTATTTTTAACTTTTCAATAACAAACACACTTTTTATTTTTGTACACTCTCAATAAAACCATCATTTCAACGTCGAAAGCGTTTTCTCATGCAAATACATGTATATCTTTTTAGCTCACCTGAGCACAACGTGCTCATGTTGAGCTTTTGGGATCCCCTTTTGTCCGTCGTGCGTGCGTCGTTCGTCGTCAACATTTTGCCTCGTGAACACTTTAGAGGCCACATTTCTTGTCCGATCTTCATGAAACTTGGGCAGAACATTTTTCCCAATGATACCTCGGCTGAGTTCGAAACTGGGTCATGCTTGGTCAAGCACGAGGTCACTAGGATATAAAAATATAAAAAAGAAAAACCTTGTGAACACTGTAGAAGTCACATATGATGCCAAATTTCATGTAACTTTGTCAAAATGTTTTTCTAAGTGATGTGTTGGTTGAGTTCAAAAATGGTTCCGGTCAGTTGAAAAACATGGCCGCCAGGGGACGGGGCAGTATTCCTTATATGGTTATAGAAAACCTTGTGAACACTCTAGGAGTCACAATTTTTGCCCAATCATCATGAAACTTGGTGAAAACATTGGTTTTATTGATATCTCGGACGAGTTCGAAAATGGTCCAGATCGGTGAAAAAAACATGGCCGCCAGGGGCGGGGCAGTTTTCTTTATATGTTTATAGTCAAAACATTTGAACACTCTAGAAGTCACATTTTCCACATCTTCATGAAATTTAGTCAAAACATTTGTTTCATAGATACAACGGTTGAGTTCGAAAATGCTTCGGATCGGTAAAAAAATGGCCGCCTTGGGGGGGGGGGTCATTTTCCTTATATTTTATTTTAAAAAAAAAAGCTTGTGAACACTCTAGAATACAAATTTTTGCCTATTCATCGTGAAATTTTGTCTAAACATCGATTTTATAGATATTTCACTAGTTCGAAATTGGTCATGATAGGTGGAAAAACATGGCCGCCAGGGGGTGTGGCAGTTTTCTCTATATGTGTATAGTGAAAAAAATGTGAACTGTCTAAAAGACACATTTTTTGCCCAATCTTCATGAAATTTGGTCAGAACATTTGTTTTCTGGATATGATGGTTGAGTTCAAAAATAGTTCGGATCGGTAAAAAACATGGACGCCAGGGGGTGTCTTTTTCCTTATATTTGTATATTAAAAAAAACTTGTGAACACTCTAGAAGACACATTTTTAGTCCAATCATCATGAAACTTGGTCAAAACATTGGTTTTATGGATATCTTGGCCGAGTTCCTTTATGGTTGCGGTCTGTTGAAAAACATGGCTTTAAATGGCTTTATAGGGAAACCCTGTTAACTCTCTACTATGAAATTACCGATGTACACGTTGAATGAAATTTATGCATATTATGATATTCATGATCTCCATGCAGTCATGTGAATATTAATTCTGCCGATAAGATATACAGTTAAATTGCCAACAATTTTGTTTATTTTATTTTTTTCCTTTCTGAAAGGATTATTATATTTATGATCGGTTGGGGATGAAGTTCAACAAACATATTTTTGCCATCTGAAAACCCTTTATTAAATAATCTCAAAATTTTAAGTAGTAATATTGATTTCACAGAAAATTACTTAGGGGAGAAACAACTGTATATAACAGTTTAGAGTCAGGCCCCAAATTCCTGTGCAATTTAATGACCGCAGACCAATGAAATAACCATTAGCCACCACAGGTACCTCATTATATCTGACAGTTGCTTGATGCCTATCCCCTTGTTTACAGCCCTTTGCAGTGAACAGCATGGAACAGCAATTGCTATACAGTGGTATCAATATAGAGATAAACACATAAATACATCTGTCTGGCATTTATTTTCGTATAAAAATCAGCATGCTGACTGCATAAAAAGAACAAATTACATCATTGAATCAAGCTCTTGAAATAGCAAAATTATGTACTTATATATTTCCAAGAAAGGTTTATACAATATATATATGTAAATTAAATGGGCGTAATATTTCATATTTCTTAGCTTTAAGTACAGTCATGCCTGATTGAACTTACTCAATATGGCTATTATTTAACTTATAACTATCACAAAGTCCATGTGTATCTTATGAATATCAAGAAGAAAAAGTAAAGATGTGTACGTAAAATATCCTTTTCAGCTTAGGCAATAACTGTTGTCAAAATTCAATTATATTGATCAATAAAAAATAGATTAAAATATTCTCCAACTTTACTGTTAAACATTTATTGACAAAAAACTATCGTGTCTACATGTACACATATCATATCACAGATATACTTTGTTCAAGAATTAAAGAGATAGAGAAAATGTACTTAAAACCAACTATTTGCGATACTTATAATATTAAATGCAGCTTGTATTTGAGAATAAATTTCACAATTAAAATGCTTTTTAGTTTTGCATTGGTTGTAAATTAAGAGTAGAAGCGTAGAGGTATTGTTTACAAAAAACACTTACACATGTGAATAATTAACAAAAATTAACTCTTAAATGAAGTATGAAATTTCATTTTAAATCATAAATACAGATTGATATACAAAAGTCATGTAGGCCTACATGGATGATATGTGAAATAAAGTATTATGTGAAAGTCAGAAATACCATTATTCTAATTAATTTTATATACAGATGTCATGTATGATATGTGAAATGCAGTATTACTTGAAAATCAGAGTATTATTGTTCTAAATAACTTTGATTGCAAGAACAGTGAAGACGTATTTTAATAATAGAGCACACTAAGTCTGTACTACCGCCTGTCTGCTCAGCACTCGTCCTCTTCTGAAGATTTTACACTAAATAATCGAACTATAAAGCACAAGTTAAAGTGATATTATTGGCATCTAACAGTTTAAAGGTGTCTATCGCAACCGTTGTTTATTTTTTGGTGTTTTCACTTCAAATACAATTATATTTGTTAATGCAGCATCAACATACTAAAACAATATCCCGAAAAGAGAAAAACAATGCATTTGAATATCAACCGTACTTACGTTTGACAACTTATCATGCATGTACGATGTGAACCTAGATTTAGTTTTAGTGCAGATTCGTTTATACGACACAAAGGCACACTTATGTTTTACGGATCATTTCGGCTTACAGGACTGAATGAGTCATGTAAAATATCGAATATAAAATATATTTTTATAAACAACTGGTAGCAAGATCAGTTGCAGATAATTGGTCAGTAACCACATTTTAAGTTTCTATTTTACCTGTTAATTCTTCTCAGCTAAATTAAACAGTGAAAAATGCCCATAATATCGCATTAAGTATGTACGCCCGTCTGTATGAAGCACTGTTATTATT
This sequence comes from Dreissena polymorpha, assembly GCF_020536995.1. Lineage (NCBI taxonomy): Eukaryota > Metazoa > Mollusca > Bivalvia > Myida > Dreissenidae > Dreissena > Dreissena polymorpha. The sequence goes on from NC_068370.1 coordinate 35,288,479, forward strand.
TTGAACTCCACCTTCCCAGAATAGATTAGTTCCTTTGAGTCTCAGGTGAGCGCCTTAGGGCCTATGGCCCTCTTGTTAATAATGGCTCCAGCCAGTAAATCATGTTTTTAATGTTTCTTTTTCCCCGTCTCCCAGTAATAAATCATTAAATATCCTTTGCAATACAACTAAATAAAACTTTAGTTCTGTTCTAAACTGATGTTATATTTGATGTTTGCAGGTTTGAGATGAACCTCAACCTAGGAAGCGTCGCCGGAAGGAAGGCCCAAAACTGATGGGAGGGGTGAGTAAACTTGAAGAGAAAGAGAAATCAACAAATTATATAACAGTTGCGTGTTGTAAATGTACAAAGTCAATAATTTATGGCGCGTTGCATTAACACGTATGCCATACTTGTGTCGTTAAAGTTTGCGTTTTTTTCCGTTTCGCAATGTAAATGATACGTTAACTTGAATGCTACCATTAACACGCGTACAATATTAACGTCTCGTTAGATTATACCTAAATTCCTACATATATATTATTGCATCTTGTATCAATGAAGCACGAGCATATTTAACATTATAACTATAACTTGATTGTCGTTTGCGATGTGCTTATTAACAGACGGTTGTTCACGCTTCTCATGTTCAGTATCACCTTTCACCCTCCCCCCCCCCCCCCCCTATAGAGATTGAGGGATATCGAAAAGGACTCGCGTTCAGTTTTGTTTAAATGAGATTCAGACATAAAACATGACATCTGTGTATAGTGTAACAGGATTCAAACAAATGTACGACGAATCCAATTAAACTTATAGATCTCTATACGATTTTTTCCGAAATAAAATTGTAAAAGTAATGGTCAGCACATTTTCGGTGCATTATTTGTTACACAACTTGTGTGATGGAAGCTTAGCAATTTACTACAAATAACAGAAGTGCTTCAGCGATTCTTTATCTACAGACCCAACGTGTGCTACATGCAGTCGGAGAAGGTAGAAAACGTCACAGAAATCACGTCACACTTCCGGTTCCTTTCTTTCGTCTGCGACGTCTCTGATACCACGCACAAGTGCATCGAAACGTAAGAATGCGCTTTGTATCCATCCTTATAAAAAATGATTTTTTAGAGATTAATATAATAATGACATACCCATTTTCAACGAAACAAACACACCTTATGAAACAATAATGCTAGGTTCGAATACCTTCGAATCGATTTATAATCCTGAATTGTTAATATCGCGCAACCTTATCGTCTGTACTCCTCAAAACCCCACTGCAGGAGTCATACCCCGAGGGGCAAGATTGTGCTAACGAAAGTGTACGAGTGTTGTTTTGGCTTCATGCGCAAACGCGGGGAGTTCGGCTGCCAGGAAGGTCTGTATGACGTCACTTGGTCCATACGATACTAACTAGAATTACAGATCTCCTCTTAAAGGGATCTTTTCACGGTTTGGTAAATTGACAAAATTGAAAAAAGTTGTTTCAGATTCGCAAATTTTCGTTTTAGTTATGATATTTGTGAGGAAACAGTATTACTGAACATTTACCATAGTCCAATATAGCCATTATATGTTTCTTTTGACGATTTGAAAACCTAAAAATTATAACGCGTTGCAACGCGAAACGATTGAATAATTTGGAGAGTTCTGTTGTTGTCGTTTAAATTTACAAAACTACGAAGATTGCTTATATAAGGTATAAAATACTTAAATTATGTATACCCGGGCGGCGGAATAGCCGAGAGGACTAATGCGTTTTTACTTCAGACTAATTCCAGGACTCCGGGGGTCACTGGTTCGAGCCCTTATACCGTCTACTTTTTTTTCCTTTTTTAAATTTTATTCTTGATTTTTTACTGGAGCTTTTAAGATCCAATGTTTACATTTATCAATATAAAGCATTTAATGACAAACTTCAAAATATGCCAAAATCTGTGAAAAGGCCCCTTTAATTCGAAGCTTTATGCTTGTCAAAAATATGAGAATAACATTATTAACATTTTAAATTGAACTAACTATCACGATACTTCGTGATTTGGTCTGTTGTTGTTGTTTCGAAATTATCGCAAGTTGTAAACTAACGATACATTAACCCCCCCCCCCCCCCCCCATCTCTACTGCTCCGCAGAGATACTCTTGTCCAGCATACCCGACCTCCTCAAGACGCTTGGGCTCACGGAGCTGGACAGTGTGGGGCTTAGCTCGGAAGTCCTGGCCAGTGATAACAACAACTTCACCGTGTTCGCCCCTAGCAACGAGGTCCTCGCTAAGTTCGTCCTGCCCGCATTGCAGCAACATGGGGTAAGGTATTTTCGGTTCAAATTAAGTGTAATGAACTGAGCAATACGTTTCAAATACTCGTTGTTTATATGCAACAGCTGGTTAAAATCGAAGTTCAAACGTGTATGATTTAACCAGTACACAGTGTCGTTATTGCATTGACAACCGCCTATCAGAACGCGTATCTAGAGATCATTTATCGACGATGCCTAAAATTTGAAAAGGTCAAATTCTAACATTCTCTTGCAAATATTAATACAGCTGATGTAGATAAATATAATATTGCACTATGCTCAGTCGAGGATCTGACATTTGTTTGGCGTTGATTATATTTCGGCATACCTGTCAATACATGTTTTCACCTTTATTAATGCTTGTTTGGTCGATGTCGATACAGCCACTACGTACATGTACTTACCCAGTATACTACAAAGTACCCGGAGAACTAAAAATATACTCAAAAGTACACTAGAGTATTGCCGGACCCAGGGTAGACTGCTGTATACTTAAGATTACCTCGGATACTTTTAAAGAAAATGAGCCAACAGCGATCAAAGGAGTCTTATCAACTTTATCAATGGTCAATGAAATGTTTGTGAATTCTGCCCTTTGTCGACCCAAAGGAAAACTTTGTACAAATGGATTGGTCAATTGAAAAATAACAGCAATGCAGCATTTCTAACTCATTTTTTTTAAGTGAAGCTGTCGAACACGTATCTCATATAAACCAATTCTAAACACAACTTTCCAAATGAATGATTGTGTGTGTGTGTCCCTTAATATAGGTCTGATCGTTTATATTTGTTAAAATATTTGGCCTATTAGTGATGCAACGTCTACTTATTTGTTGAAGTTGAACACAGTACAATAATATAACTCTAAAGCGCATGCGCACACATGCAGGGCGTGAACGTGATGAAGGATATCGGCTCGGTGGTGATTGTGTCCCAGGAGATCAGCAACTCTGTCATCGAGGACACGCGCAACATCCTGCTGGGTCACGTGGCCGTTGGGCGTCTGACGTCATCACGCCTGACTGACGACATGATCGTGGAGACCGCCAGTCCGCTGAAGTCCTCCATCCGGATCAACACGTACGAGCAGCCGAAAAAGGTAACTTATTTGGAAATAAATTTCCATCTCTCTTGTCGGAAATGAAATAAAAATTGAGTTTGAATTCAATCTCTTTAGAAAACGTTGAAAACGATAAACGTTATGTTATTAAAGAGGTCATACGGATAACGACAATGTTCTACAGCTGAATAGCTATGTTATTTTCGTTCCATCATCTGTTTACATCTACTTCTTATAATCGTGACCGAAAAGCATACTTTAAGAAACAAAAAATATTGTCTGTATTAACACATGAGTTGCTGCATGCGTTTGTTCAGTAGAAGCGAGTGACTCACAAATGGTGCGCGAGTTGTTTGTTTCCAGGTACGAATGCTAAATTCAGTTTTGTTTTATTGCTAACAACATGCTGCAAAGTTAGTGTTACATTATTAAAAGTCGTACATTAACCATCGATTCGACATCTAGCAAACACTTTATATGAAATAATAAACATACAATACTCGGCTGATATCTAGACTTATGAGCAAACTCATCTTATTAGCAGCAAGCATGTTTCTCTAGACATAGCCTGCTTGTTGTTAGTGCTTTGAGTTAATCGGGTAATGCGTTTGCGAAATTTGAACCGACACTGCTTCCTAATTCAATATGAAAAACACGCCCCAAAATATTTTCGCGAATATAATGACGTTTTGCTCTGGAACGGAGAACGGACATAGGCCGTAATAAAATTACAAAATAATAATAAAATAATGCACAATTCGTGAAACGCTAAGCTACCATAAAATTATCCTTCATTATCCTTCATTACGACAAATTATTAAGTTCGCATTTTTTTGTTTAAGTTTTGTTTTACACTTTGTTTTGTGTTCAAAATATAATTGAGATAATTGAACGATTTTGTTATTTTTTTAGGTTTAGATTCTTTAGGTTTGCTTTTTACATTGACTAATTACTAAATAAATAGAGGATATTTGTTGGATTCTGTGGAATATCGATGTTATTTCAAAAGTGATCATACAAATTATATTTTCACGAGTGGCGCAGCCACGAGTGAAAAAATATATTTTTTAGAATCACGAGTGAATTAAAATCGGTATTCCACCGAATCCAACAAATTTTCTTTTTATTTTATGATTTTTTACCGTTTATTTATATTGTAAAGGTGTTTAACTGGAGAATTTCGGTGGAATAATGACGTCATTTCGTTTAAAAAATGACGTCATTTCACCGTAAAACAGTGTAATATATCGATTTTTTTCGCTGTTATTTTTACTGTTTAATACAGTGAAATATAAGTTTTTTTTTCACTGATATTTCTCTATAAACCACAGGAAAGCATAAATAAAAGCACCTATCAATCTAATATGGTTGTCATTAAACGTACTTGAACAATTTTTTTCCTTAATAATGGGTAACAACGCCGAGTTGTCTCCCTTCAGCTGGTGACGGCGAACTGCAAGCCGATCACGAGCACAGACAACATCGCCATCAACGGCGTCGTGCATGTGGTCAGTGACGTGTTGATGCCAGTCACCGGGTCCATATTGGACCTGGTCAAGAAGAACCCAGAACTCAGTTTCCTCAAAACAGGTAAGTACGTATTTTTGGCCTAACATGCATGGTGCGGTATTTTTTAATCCTGTTAATGTATTTTGATTTTCACTGCAGATATTTTAGAAGTTTCAGGTTTTTACTTTTAATTTTGCCATTTACTGGTTATTTTATAATTTTAATATGTATATTTGCAAGTTAATGTATAAACAATTTAAAATATAAGGCATTTTCCGTGAACCCGGGCTTATATTTTCTCTAATTGTCGTGCAAAATACGGTGTCAAACAAGTAACGCGCAATTGCAAATGCCATTCCGGGACGAAACTAACCGTACATTATGCTTGCTTTTCCTTCGACGATAATCCCAGGTTTGTTTTCCTTGTGCAGTCCTCGGCTCCTCCCCCATGGCAGCCACGCTTAGAGAGCCCGGACGTTACACCTTGCTTGCACCCACTGACGCCGCATTCAAAAAGCACGTGGAATTGCTCACGCGCATACTCGGTGACGACAAGAAATGCATGGAAAGTAAGCTACACTTTACGATAAGTAGATGTATAAGTTATGTCAACTTAAAACGGAATTCATCGGAAAATATCCCATCACGAAATAAGAAAGATAATCTAATTTTAATCGAATGGTAACGTACGGTGTTTCCAAAAAGTGTTGAATGTTAAGAAGATAGTAGCCCACATTGTAAATGTACTTAAAATAAATTTTCGCATCATAAAATCATATGTACGTTGCTATGTTTTCCTGTAATAACATCGAAACATGTATGCTTTTGCACAGACGTACTGCAAAATCACCTTCTACCGAACGTGATCTGTTCGTCTGTAATCGAGGGTTGTGCGCAGACGAAAAACTCGCTGGGCAGAGCGCTACAGGTGACACGTGACCAGGATAACAAGCTCTACGTAGAGGGCGCTCAAATAATCGTTACGGACATCATGGCAACAAACGGCGTTATTCACGTCATTGATGACATACTCGTCCCTGACGAAGGTACAATAAACTAGATATAGCAAGTCGTATTGCGAGTGATAATGATCGGGGATCTTTGTCGTAAAAAACGTACGTTCGAAAATCATATGTTAGTGCTGAAAGTTAACGAAGTAGTATTTCTATAAGTCAACCAGACGTCTACGTCTCTGCGTACGCTAAAATCTAACATATTTTCCGCACGATAGTAGTAAGTGCTGCTTTCCGCCTGCAAGTCAATTCTTTTTCGTAAAAATGACAGCCTTAGTACCGATACCGAACGGAATTTGAACGTTTTCCTGGAATCTTAAGTTAACAAATCCAATTGATGACTTGATTGATTCACCGCTTTCAATGTACCTATCAAAACACGTGTAAAATACATGAGAATGACATGTTTTCATCACGCATGCACATACACCTGAATGGCAACAGCGTTTTTTTTTAAGCTTCAAATTTTGCCAGTTACTGCTGCGCTCTGTGCATTTCAGCGTTGAACATCGTAGAGCTGGCCTCGAAAAAAAACTACAGCGAGTTTTTGAAGCTGTTGGAGCGAGCCGGGCTCAAGAAGGATCTCGCGCTCGCAGAGAATATCACGGTGTTTGTGCCTAGCAACGAGGCCATGCAGGTCAGTGGCTTGAAATCGTCCTCTTATGTATTTGCATAAGCTGTTATAAATAATTACCAAACCATAGCACAATGTATTGTTGAGTGACGTAATTGGTCAAGCTCGTAACAATGTATTTACATATGCGCGTGATCCATGATGCTTTGAAAACGGCATAGATTTTTTACAATGTCTTTTATCTGAGTGGCGTTATTTGTACAGCTCGGTGCAATACGTAATAATTATGTGCTTTGCGAAAAAAGTGTTATATGCATGTGCGTAAAGTGTCGTTCCTGATTAGCCTGTGCGGACTGCTTTTATGATAAAGGCATATATTTTTTAAAATGCCATTTCTTTAAAATCGTCCATTATTGATACATTTGTATATTTTGCAGTCTTTGCCATCAAATGTAGTGGCGAAAGTTACGTCTGACGTAGAACTGCTTAAAGAGACGTTGAAATACCACGTGGTTCCCGACGCATTTTCATGCCGGGCGCTGTATAACAACAAGCTGCTGGACACATTGGAGGGAACCAGCCTTAGAATCAACGAATACTCGACCGTATGTAGCTTTCCACCGCCCCATCCGTATATATACTTGCTTTTGGGTCGTGTACTATTACGATTTGTGTGAAGAAAACGACATTTGAATTGTGTGAAATTGAAATTCGGTCAACATTACTAGCCAATCAAAATTCGCGAATAACCATCACTTCGTGTTTTCCTTTTATCGCTTCCAGCCTTATTATTATTATGCCACTTTGTTATAGTCGTGACGCAAAACCGAGACCTTGATTCCACAATTGCAAATCAGTTATTACATTTTATTAACGGGCAATTAATATTTGATAATATTAATAAAATTGAACGAGTGTTTCGTTTCTTTTTCGCTTTTGTTATCAGTTAGTTCAGTTATGTAATAATATGTAAAACAGTTCGGTGAATCTACGTTTTTCTTTAAAAAATGCGGTATGGAAAATCTGTCATTTATTCTTTTTGCTGAGAACAATTTAATATAATTTACCCGTTTGGGCGTAGCAATTTATCTATGGACCATTGTTTCTTAGTTTCCGTTCGGTCGAGAATGGCTGCAGACGGTACAGTGCGCCTCGTTCGAGGCGGAGACGATCAAGGGATGTAACGGAAACATCCTCGTCGTCAACAAGGTCAGGACAGGTTTCGCCATAGCGTCATAGGTGGCATATAATTGTTTTAATATGTCGAAAATTGAATTAAATGCCAAAAGATACAAGTTTATTGCGACAATGCTTTTTGTGAGGGTACCAATTTCCGGCTTTGCGTTTTTTCTAGGAACATTTATTTATTTTAAATACATGTAAAATAATTACAAGCGGAATACACATAATTTTATTTGAATTAGATTGGTGTGAAATGATATGATTTGAAGGCATCGGTCAACTGATTAAAATGAGAATGGTATTTTGTGTTTTAAATCGGACAGGGTTTCATGGTGTGATTCAAATGAGAATGGTATTTAATTGTGTTTTTTGAACGAGATTTGTATTTTTATGTGATTTGATTTATATTAGTCCAAGTAATGTAATTTGACATAGATTCTTCTTTTGTGGTGTAATTTGATTGATTGCGATTCGTCTTTCACGATGTTATTTAAATGAGACAGATTGTACTGATGCAAGTTGTTCGAAATTCATTTTTAATAATATTATGTGAATGAGATTCATCTTTAATGATGTAATGTGCGTACGATCGGCTCCATATAGATTCTGTCGCCCCCAACCGGCGACCTGGTGGACGTGCTGGCGATGGACCGCCGCTTCTCGTACCTTACGACGCTCCTCAAGGTTGCCGACATCGCCGACATGCTACAGGAGGAAGGTCCTTTCACGCTGTTTGCGCCCACTAATGAGGTATTTACACGTGAACGCACATGGGTCATCTAATGGAAACGGTTGCGCTCATGTTCATGTTTAATTTTCTAAAGGTACTAAATGCAGCAATGTATTTCATTTAGATGCCATTCCAAAAAACGCGTTTGATCTATGTTTAATCAACTTTAATGTGCATTTCATTATTCAGTGGTACTAAATTAAGCAATGTCTATAACACTGTCTTTGACATATTTAAACAATTTGACTAATATGTATAAATAGATATGTTTAATATATACGTGTATTACATTTTAGAAACAACATTTATAATTTCAGGCCTTCAAGCGTCTCGGAAGTGATGCCGTAGAAACCCTAAAGAAGAATCCCTCGCACCTGAAATCTCCGTTGATGGATCACGTGGCTAGAGGTAGGGGTCCACACGGGGTGCTGTCTGCACCATTTTGTGTCAGGCCTTTATACATGGCATTTAAGTACATGCATTCCCTTGTAACTCAATTTCAAAATATTAACGGCTAGCCATGCGCCAAATGTGTGTATAAAATAAGACACATGAGAACCAAATCCAACCAATTCCAAACTGCAGGACTATGTCACTGTTCATTGCCGTAATCCTGGGAAAGGAATGGATGTGGGGACGTTTGATATAAATGTAGATTAACACACATTTATTTCATCGTGTTACATTTTATTTTTAATTGTCGGAGCTTTATTACGCTTGAGCGATTTAACTGCACTAAGAATTTCACTCACGGTGATAGGCTGGTCAAGTTCAGTATTACAAACAGATACATTATTAAAATCATGATGTTCACAAAAATATTCTTCTTCATTGTAGCAGTTAGATAAATCATTACTTAGATTAGCAAAGTATTCTTTAAATGCATCAATTGAAATATCAGAATAATCGGATTTTTGTTTACTTTTAAAATAATTCCAAAATTCTTTGGGTTTGCATCTTTTAAGACGTTCAATATCTTTCATTTTTTTGTCTATAACTTGTATTTTTACATTTCCTTACGATTTTCTTATACGAGGCTCTACGTTGCATTAAAAGTACCCTATTTGCGTTATTATGATCAGAATTAAATAGGCGTAGTGCTTGCAAATACAATACTCGCGCAGAGTTACAGTCATCATTAAACCAATCTGTATTTTTTAACACAGTTTTTGTTGAGAAAAAAGGCTTGTCATTAACAAAATAGCACCTTGAAAAAACAATGGAATAGCCACGGATCTAATAATTTCAGAAAAATCATCAACCGTTTTATTAATAGATTCCCTACAACATATATCAATACGTTGGGTAATAATGTTGAAACGCGGTAAGCACCCTATAATACCCGAACGGAAACGCTCCGCGTTTTCGTCGTTCCATTTATGTTTAATTTCACACTTAGGATACTCGTTCTGATCAGGCTTTGGGCATAATAGTGAAAAACGTAACGGTGCATGGTCACTCCATTCATTAAATGGTTCAATAGTAAAATCATTGACTAGTGAAAAATGACGTTCATTCATTAAAAGATAATCAATAACAGAACAACCGTTATTCGAACAAAACGTGTAGTTACTAGTATTAAATATACGCCCATTCGCAATACGTAGAGAGGTAGATTTACAAAGATCTATTAATTTAGTACCGTGGCTATTCTGAGTATTATCGACAGAGGCCCGTACGGGGGTACAATCAAGGTCATAGTCAGGGTCATCAAATGCGTTATTTATACGATCATAAGGGATAAAATCGCATTTATTACCAACTCTACTGTTAAAATTACCACATAGAAATACACATCCAACAGAATTAAAATCAGAAATATCTTGTTCAATAGTATCAATCAAATCAATATTGACAAAATTATTGGCAGGGGATTCTTCACCTCAAATATACGCACCACACAGATATACATCTTCTACAATATTGAAAAATATGTGATCCAATTTAATCCAAATAATGGTGTCATGATGATTTTGAACTATGTCAATGTCATCCTTCAAATGATCTTTATATAACAAGATAACACCTCCACTATTTCTCCTAGCTTTACGGTTTTTAAATTTCCTATAAAAGTTATGTGATGTGTACCCATTTAAAGAAATATTACTATTAGAATTAGTCCACGATTCATATAAAAAGCAAATATCAGAATTAGCAATAATATTAACAAAATGAGCAGATTGCTGTTTCTCCTTCGAGAGTCCATGCACGTTCCACGAGAGAATGGAAAGCTCACCCACATCGTCCCCCTAGTTTCTGACCGGTTGACCGTCCACGTACAGGGTGTCATACACCAACCAAGCACGTTTGCCCTGATCCCTGGCTTCCTTCATATGTTTGACCAGTTTCCGGCGCTTGTCAGAGACCGCCTTCGGGAATTGCTCAAACGTTGGAGTAGTTTGTGCCCTTCAGTTGCTTCCTCTCCTTTCGCACACGTTCGCGGTCCTGAAAATATGTGAACATTGCCACAATGTTCCTCGTTTTACCGGGAATCGGATGGCTAGGTGATCTATGAACTCGCTCAAACCGTATTCCGTCCACCATATCCTTGGAGAGCTTCATAATATCAATGGGCCGGAACGAGTTTCACATCTTATCTTTCGGTCATGTGGGTAGACTCGCATACCAAAAATCAGCTTAATATCTGATATAGTTCCGTAAAAAACTACGGAAAACGGTTATTATAGAAAAAGTTTCAAGGTCCAATCTAATGTTGTTGACAATTTTGATGGGTTATCCCTGTTGATGGTGGTGAAAGTAAAACTGTGTAGTAGATGATGAACATTTTATTATGAATTTACTTTGAAACTTAAGAGGAGGCTTGAATTTAAAGAAAAAATAGTATTATTTTTATATGTCAGTCATACTTTATGATACATTTCTTTACAAAGGTTTTTGATTTGCAAAGTTTGCTTTCTTTCTTCATCAAACATCATATATTTCTGAAAATGCTGTTCACACTAATATTTTAAGCATTAGACTTCAAAAAGGTACTGATTTACTTGTTATTTTCCATAAATTTATATTACAAAATAAGTTTTGTTAAGCATTAAATTTCACGATGAAAGGTGCAAAATTTTAAAAAAAGGAGGGAAGACCCCTCCCGCACGGGAAGACCCCTCCCGCAACCTCCCTGATTGCCCCCCGCCCCCCCCCCCCCCCCCCAGTCAACAATTTCTGCGTACGGCCCTGTTGGCTACTCGCACATTCAAGGCATCAAACGAAAAGTGTATTAATTGGCTTCATTGTAATCGAGCGCCAATAAAAAGCTTTAAACTAACTTATAAAACATATGCGTACATGTAAGTAGCATTGTTATGGAGAGTGCTGAACACGTTTTAATGTTTCGAGAAGATTATATGCTCGTTCAGTGAAATGTTATAGCTCAAATCTCTGTAATATTTAGATTTCGATCTTCGCTTTCCTTTTCGTCTGTTTTTTTTTAACAAACACTAAATATGTTTAAACATGTTATAAATATTGTATTTGTTGTATAAATCCCATTCGCATAACATGTATTCAGTATATAATATTTATTTACATGCACATTTGATATTTTCATTCATCGATGACGCGCTGAATTTATCAAATATGGTAAAAATGTATTAAAAATACATCATACATGTTAAGTTTAAAGTCTTTGAAATAAAACGTTCGTAGAATTTGATATGATCACACATTTAGCATACACACTGGCATACTTTTTAGGTAAGCTCTCCGTTCCATTTTGCCTTTAAATGGAGTTAAACTTAAGTATCTTTCCCAAAATTGTACAGGCATATAGCTCTACATCATTCACCTTATACTCAATATGTTCTCTTCGTGATCGTTGTTCACTTATTTAATTTTAAAAAGTCTGATATGATTTAATATATTTACTCTATTTCAGTATTAAGCCTTGTCATTCATCAAAACGCTCCTAAATACAATGAGTCAGGTGATAATGTTCGCGAGTTTTACAAGACAGTGCATTTTGTTATATACTTGAGAAGCTGTACATTCTTCTTACATGATTTCGAAAGTAAGTTCATATGTTACAAGGAAATAAACTTACAAATGTAATGAAAACAAAATGAAAATACATGCCTGCAATACGAAACACAAATATAAGTGTATTATTTGATATAAAAAAACTGTTGTTGAAGATGAAGATATTGCGAGTTTTTAATGGGTTTCAACTAATACATGTTCTATTGCCGATGTTGTCTGTCTTTTTTTATTGTAAAATATAACAAATTGTATCATTAAAACGTAACTGTTCATTTACTTCAAATGTTACACATACATTGTTGAAATAAATCACAAAATATAGAAAACAGTACCCAACTCTATGGTTATAATAATTTTATTTTACAAAATTTTCACAATCTTCACAAGAATAACAATCAGTCCATGGCCCGTATTCACCAACCGATTAGTTGACTAAAGTCTCAAAGTACAGTATATTCTTAACACTCTAATGTTTCAGAAGTTCTTGAAAGTTAAGGCTAGCGTGGTAGTTAAAAACTATAATCACATCATTATTAATGTTGAACAATCTAAACGATAAAGCATCATTTCTAGCCCGAGTATATTCAAACTTTGAAGACTTTATCTTGTTATATAAGTCTATTCTAGATTGTCAAGTCTTAGAATCTATTGATTAATACAGGTCCAGGTAACAACTGAAGCATACACACAATACAACTGCTTCACGGTCTCATAAAACTATATGTTATAAACATAAAAATAAATACACCAAAGCATATACAGTAATGTACTTCAATTACCAATATTTCAAACTTAAAAGTCAGAGGTAGGTAATACTAAGAACAATTGTTAGAGGTATTTCACCATAAACTTATTTAAACTATAAAAATAACAATGAAATAGTTATTGATATACTTTATTGAAACATAACAAAGGGCGACAATTTGAAAGGCAATGAGTGTCGTCGTATACCAACCACAGAGACCTTTAAGAAAAATAGTCTTCATACTATGATCATATACAATGGATACAACTACATACTATGATCATATACAATGGATACAACTGTCAAATAGTCTACATACAATGATCATATACAATGGATACAACTACATACTATGATCATATACAATGGATACAACTGTCAAATTTCCTGTACACCACCTTGGTCTGAGCAGAAGCAAACAAATCGCTCCCAAAACCAATAATTACAGCAAATAAACTGTATAACAACAGCCAATACAGTTATCTTCCCGATAAGATTAAGTTAATAGCAGTAAACGTGTAAATAGTTTAGTTTGAAACGAAAATGTCATGAAAAACTGTAAAAAAAAATTGAACTTGGACACAGGTGTGCACAGTCACTTTGACACATTTTGTTCCATAATTTAATAATTACTGAAAAGTTTATCAAGTTTTACCTTGTTTTATAATCCAACGACAGTATATGAATGAAAGTAGACAACTAACTTGATGGCATGTAACTGCATTTGTGTACCGTATTTTTTTACATGATTTAAAATCTTCAAGGATGTGTATGCAATTTGTCAGGTAATGTAACGTGGCATGTGATTGGCTGGATGTTTACTGCTACGCAGATTTAACCAATCAAATTTCCTGTTTGAAATTCATTAAGTGAATTGTACAACATGAAAGTAAACAATTTTCTAGCAAAACACATTTAATTGTAGTTATGTTCTATTCAAATATGAAAAGAAACAAGACAAGGAATATGTACCTACAAACGAGCTTAATTTTAAAGGGATATGTAAATTAAATCTTCAATGATCAGTTTTCGACCGTGCACACCTGTGTCAAAGTAAGGATTTTTGAGCCTTTTTGAATGAAACCTTCTGTCCTAATTTAATGAAAAGCTCGTAGTTTATTGCCAAGCGTACTGTTTCTGGAAGATAATTGTCTTTGGTATGCAGTTTATTTGGCGTAATTAATTCTTTTGGAGCGAGGAGTTTGCTTTTGTTCAGACCATGGTGTTGTGCAGGAAAGTTGACAGTTGTATCCCTAGCATATATTCATAGTATGCAGACTATTTTTTTCTTAAAGATACCTGTGATACCAACCCGTCACTTTTTTCAAGGAAAATATTGCACTATAACACATAATACTTATTTGATATAAATTCTCTATTGATTACAATTAGTATACATGTACTCGTAATTCATGAATTGGCAAGAGTAGTTCAGTATATTGCAACCAATCAAACAAAATAGTAATTTAATACAAACTAATGTCAACATTTGTATTTACAATACTTGCATTTTAGTGTGAAAATACGCGAACAAATATCAATACATATATTTTATTTACAAATGCATTGAGTGTGAATAGTTAATAGGTGCGGTACTAGTGTCCGATACCAGTACGTGTATAACATTTATTTACACTATAATATAGATTGAGGTCGATTTTGTTGTGATGTTTTAATTATCATCAACACGAAATACGCGTTGCTTAGACAAACTTTTTGTCAAACGTGATCACAATACAAGTGTGTTAAAATATGCACTTTTATACATAGTATTTATTGTCTGAACATGGTAATTGACGATTTAAGTACCAACACCCTTCGTAAATAATGCCATTACCTAAGCTTGTAAGCCTACTCACTAAATATACAAATTACAAGAAGTATATACATAGTTGTGTGTTTAACACCGTGAATATTTGGCTTAATTGCATTGATAATAATACAGATTAGTTGGCACTAAAATTATCCCTAAGTAAAAACAGTTTTCTACTGTGAGATACACCATGCGTAACTTGAATATTCTTAAATTCACGCATTTTTTGTTCGCTGCGTTTTGAACGGCATTGAAGAGGCACTGTGTAACATTCATGAAACAGAGGACGATGGGTTGACCCATCGGCACAACATTGTCCTTTCGTTCTTCATTTATTAATAAGTTCTGGAAGATTGTTACAAAGCTAGCCTTTGGCATGCTTTTCTAAGAAATAAAACGAGAGACCTATATGTTTGATCATATGTTTTAAACGGCTTAAAACCGTATAATTTTACTAAAATATCATTATCAATTTTGTAAGACATGTTAATGACGTCACTTGATTTTCAGAAAGTTATTTCGCCTAAATAATGTCATGTGATTGGTCAGTTAATGAAATAGTAGCACAATAAGATCTCAAACATGATACAAAATAATCGTTTAAATTTAATTCAATTTAAGAGAAACGACGCATAACATGTTATTAATATGGATTTGGCTAAAAATTTGGCTGAGTTTCAGCTTTGCTGTGTTTTACGACGGTATAAACTTATACGCGTTTTTCTTAATTATCAAATCATGTCGAATTCAAGACCTGCTAATTTAGCATTAAGGAAGTTTGTGATATAGAAAGAAAGCATTCTAAAATATTGAATTCACAGACACACACAAAAAAAAACAAGCGAGACGGTTTATGTGAAAGCTGTTTAGAGATACTGTTTCTCTTCAGTTGATTTTTATGAAATAGTACAACTCAAAAGACAGTATGTATACACGGTGACAAACTAAGCAAGTTCAGTAAATTCACTTTTGGAAAAATCAATACGTGTAGTGTTAAAAATACAAAAATATTATTTAACATGGCTACGCGTGTACTTTATGAAGTAAAAGAACAATTGCTTGTAAATGCTTAATTTATAAAAACGATGTATAGATAGGTTCATGATGGACGTGCGCAAACTTCTGTAAATGCACAGAAATGTTTTATTTTACAACATTATTCCAGTAATGCTGTGACGGTTGTATGAAATGTATGTAGCAATACACGTGACTAAGTGCTGTATTAAACGATTATTTCAACAATATATTGTACATGTATATTATTTTAAATGTTGCTTAACAATCCAGTGCATTGGAACTTAACAATAGCGCTAGTTGATTATGGACAGCTCCATGGAAACAATCCAGCATCCTATACATATACTTACGGCACTCTTGTAACCGTCATAGAGTGAAATTGTTAAATGCTAGAGTGTACTTTTGCAAGCTTGTATTTGAGTCAGCTGAATAAAAATGTGTCCGAATCCTATAAAACAATACGTATAGATATGGTAGCCTCGTCGCATACATACGGTATTTCATTGGAAATTAGGAAATCTTTATTCAAGATCAAATATGTTTGTTTCAAACTTTTGTAAATCAAATATTGTTAACGAAGAGAACTGAACATATAAAAACTTGATACAATAATATTGAAAATATTTACAGGATTTGTATTGCATCTTAATTGGACAAACCTATTCATTGAACTAAGTTAAACGTGATGTTTTAAGAGCACTGTACATAACAAAAACTAACACCATACATATAACATTTTTATAAGCTAAAAATGGGTGGTCTCCTCCGCGTTGGCGGTCTCTACTGAAGGCAGAGCGTGACCACAAATGCCTGCAGGAGACTCCGCGTTGCTCAAATCCCCTGGCTTGGTGTCCTTTTTATGTAAGATAAGTGGCGGCTTGTACAGCCGATATGCGAGAGAGAAGAAAAAGATGGCGACTGCGGTGAAGCCAATGCCTAGCGATGCCAGGTACTCGCCCATGCGCGCCTTGTTGTACTGCCAGCAAGAGGTCTCTTGCTCGCATTTGTGGCCCCAGACTAGGCAAGTTGAGTCGATGGCCGTCCCGTACAGAATCGGTCCCGGAATAGTCCCTGTGATTGGAAAGATATCTTTTGTTTGTGTCACATGGATTTAAACAGACATGAGCCTTGCTCTGGGAAAACAGGACATAACACATTTGCGTAAAGTGTCGTACCAGATAAGCCTGTGAAGTCCGCACAGGCAAATCAGGGACTACACTGTTCGCCTTAACTGGAATTTTGCAAAGAAGAGACGTCGTTTAAACGAAAAATACAATAGACGCTGAAAGTGTTGTCCCTGATAAGCCTGTGCGGACTCCAAAGGCTAATCGGAGACGATACTTTACGCACATGCATTTAGCCCGGTTTTCCTACATTGAATCTCATATGCATGTACTTACATTACCGCTTATCTACCTTGTATGTATGTCAAAATCGTATGTTTGTTGCTATATTGTAAATAACTGTTATTCTAATGTTTAAACAAGATCTATAGCACATAATATAATATAACATCGTTTAATTTATTGATGCATGTAGAAATGATATACATAATAGTTCAGAATAAGAATAAACGCATTCACATTAACATGTATCTCCTTAATTCATAGCATTTAAGTCACCGCCAAGTGTTGAATAATATAATCATGTTTTATACATCATATACTACATGTTGGTGAAACGAAACAGATAAGCCAGTCGATGAAGCAGACACGACCATCATTACATAAATAATGATCGCAAATTCATCCGGGGATTATCATTAATTGGCTGCGAAAGGGTAATCAATGTGCACTTGTTCTTACCAACGATCCTTGCGATGAAGTTTAGCAGACCCAAAGCAAACGTACGCTCATCGTCGGCCGCGCATCTGTGAAGACAATACAGGAGTAGAAATAAAATATTCATATAATAAAACATTCCAGAAATGAAAATGCTTGTTGATAAATACTAATGTGATTTATCACGAGGCTTCACAATCAGGGAAAGCATTTTGGCACACCTGTAAGTAGTTTGTCTCTAAAAACAGCATCACATAATTTATTGAATGCGCAACTCCAGATATATACGATAACGATTTTTTGACAAATTTATTTTTGTAGACTTTAAATACAGGGAAAATGCAAACGAATTAATCGAATCCAATGATTCTTTAATGTTAAATCATATTTTGTAACATTACGAATAATAAAAACTTTGTTCCAAAACAGCACAACCCTATGAGAACAGTAAATATATAAACGAGCATCTGGACCGGTATAGTTCACAAATATTATATGGAAGTATAATTGCAGACTAAAAATAGTACACAAATCAAAATATTTGGGATAAAAGTATATTACAATATCACTGCATGCATGCGTTCCAATGTTAAATCGTGCAGTAGGAGAAGTTTGTAAATAAAGTTTAACAGATGCTCGTTCATTTAAGGTGTTAAGTTTAATTAAGTTATGGATGTTAGGCCGTTTCCAAAAATATTTTATTATACATTATTTTCTTTCAGCGTGATTAAGTTGACATTTAAATGTCCTTTTTCTGTGAGATGAGACGTGTTTATCACATAAAGCCTCTCTGTTTGTAATATTATAGGTTTTTTATATATGGACGGCATCAAGGAAGCACTGAAAATTACACACAAAAAAGAATTATCGTGATAATAATTGCAATCGTTCGTGCCAATTATGAATAAAGCAATATTTAACACTTTGTTTTTAAACCTGTTATTATTGCCTTCACATTCATATAGTCACACTTGATTTAAACCCATGCTTTGAAAAAGTGCTTTGACTTGCAAAGCCTATTTTGTTTTTATGGGAAATAAATAAATACCGCTCAACATCATTTTTGTATGCTCATTTTATTATTTTTCGTTCCGACGACATGAAAGTCGGCGACGACTTAAAACCATAACCTTATAAATTAAACATCCTGCTACTAACCAACATCTCCTTATATAAAGTAGATTTCAGTCATCAGTTTAAGAACAAATTTGTTTAAAATAAAATAAAAAAAATAAATGTACATGTACACTTCAAAGTTTTTCGCTGTTTGCGAAACTAAATACTTCTGATTCTTAATTTATCATGGAATTTATATGCTCATCAAATATAAGTTAAGACTCGTTCACTCGTCCGGATTTATTAAAGAAAATTGCTTGATTTTTTTTAAAACCGTGCATGCACAATTTCCATCTTGTACAGTAACTAGCAAATTGTTGAAGTTCACTTTTCTAAAGAATCAAAGCGCTGAAGATACTGAAGTTGTTCGCTAATGCATAATCTAAGACGCAATTCAGTTTCCAAAATTATGTGATAGCTTTTTATATCGCAAGTTTGAAATGAACACAACCCATTCAAATTAATAAAAAGTGTGTCTTAAAGCACAGGTCGAGATGTGTGTGCACTGTTTATCCTCATATTTATGTTATAGAGATAAGTTAGACAAAATATCAACAATATGTCTCTTTTTTTCGCAATTGTTTGCTGCACTGGCAACCATCTTTAGAATTTTGGTTGGCTTGCCAAAGAATCATGTACATGTTGTGTTATGTGTATCTACTACTTTATCTATTTTCTTTAAATTAATGAGCAACAATTTTGCCGACATGACAGACTTTTAATGCATCATGTCTTGATGTGAGCCGAAATTGAATCATAATCATAGGCCTAATTGATCCATAGCCGCCAATTTGTATTCTAAGTTTGATGGGATTGAGTTGTTCAAGCTTTGAAAAAGCTAGTTGCCCTGCTTTTTAGCCCAACTGTTACCAACTTTTGAAATATAGTTTCCTGGGCTTAAATATACTGGCCTCAGGCTAACAGGCAACCACTAAACCTGTAAGTTATTCATGATGTAAGATCTGACAAAATGTATTGAACTCATTCAACTTGCAAGTCTGAAGACATTAAAAAGACCTTTTCACGTTTGGTAAATTGACAAAATTAAACGATTAAAAAAATTGGAGAGTTCTGTTGTTATCGTTATATTTTTGTCATACTACGATGATTGCTTATACATATAAAGTATAAAATACATCTCTCATTGTATGAGCAAGGATGTCCGAGTGGTCTAAACGCTAGACTTTTATTCCAGGGGTCAGTGGTTCGAGCCCAGTTGAGGGTAACTTTTTGTTTCTTTAATTTTATTCTTTTGTTTTTATGGAGCTTTTAAGATCCAATGTTTAAATTTATCAAT